>NC_069105.1:901536-1201536 GCF_947172395.1 Bicyclus anynana
AAAATCCTTCACGTTTCACCTGTCAACAAGTTACAACTTTAGAATATAAATGAAAACTTTACTTAATGTAAATATACTCATCTCATCCCACTAAGTGATGATGCAATCTAAGATGGAAGCGGGCTAACTTGTTAAGAGTAGGATGAAATCCACACTCCTTTCGGTTTCTACACGACATCGTAACGAAACGCTAAATCGCTTGTCGGTACGACTTTATCGGTAGGGTGGTAACTAGCCACGGCCGAAGCCTCCCACCAGCCAGACCTGGACCTGGAGGAATTAGATTTGCTAAAGAAAGATCGTGGAACTTTCCATTTCAGCAATTTGCAAAAATCCTTCACGTTTCACCTGTCAACAAGTTACAACTTTAGAATATAAATGAAAACTTTACTTAATGTAACTACACTCATCATCATCATCATATCAACCGATGGACATCCACTGCAGGACATATGCCTTTTGTATTGACTTTTTTTATTCTCTACAAGGTTAGCCCTTTACTACAATCCCACCTGATGGTAAGTGATGCTGCAATCTAAGATGGAAGCGGGCTAACTTGTTAAGAGTAGGATGAAATCCACATTCCTTTCGGTTTCTACACGACATCGTAACGAAACGCTAAATCGCTTGTCGGTACGACTTTGTCGGGTGGTAACTAGCCACGACCGCCCACCAGCCAGACCTGGATTAATTAAGAAAACCTCAATCGGCCCAGCCGGGGATCGAACCCAGGACCTCCGTCTTGTATTTTTTTTTTACTTTTGTGGCAAATCTTCCACTGAGGAGCTCTGATACAAAGAGATTAAATATTATCGGACTTCTGCCACACATAAATCAGTAGAAATCCAACATAAAAAAAAAAAAAAAAAATACCGACCGAATTGAGAACCTCCTCCTTTTTGAAGTCGGTTAAAAAGGAAGACATTCTTTATTGAATCTATACTAATATTATAAATGTAAAAGTAACTCTGTCTGTCTGTCTGTTACCTTTTCACGGGTAAACAGCTGAACCGATCAAGACGAATTGGTATGATCGTAAATGGGACGTTGTAGCAAAACATAGGGTACTTTTTGACCCTAAAATAAAAATAGAAGGGGGTGAAATAGGGATTGAAAGTTTGTATGGAAAGTCCTTCATTTTGAGAGTTACTCTTTTAATTGTTCATCCTACTATCCTACTAATATTATAAACGCGAAAGTTTGTATGGATGTTTATTACTCTTAAACGCCGAAACTACTAAACCGATTTAGTTGAAAATTGGAATGGAAATAGATAAACTGGTTAAACACTCAAGTTACTTTTTATCCCGGAAAAGTCCATGGTTCCCGAGGGATTTGTGAAAAACTAAATTTCACGGACGAAGTCGCGGGCGTCTGCTAGTTAATTATAAATTAATATTGAACAACTTTGTATAATATTGTGTAATACGAAGCATAATCAGTTCACTATCTTATCTTGTTTCAATGAAGTAGTTCTATTTACTTCCTACTGTAGAATATTATAAACAAACTTGAGATTTCCTACTCGATATTATTATCTATGCAACTGTTAAAATGCCACTTCATTAAACTGCAAACTCTTATTGGACTAAGGCCGGGTATACACGAACCGGGTATAAAGAAATAATTGATAGATAAATAAAGGGAGTATGAAGATTTTGCGGCGGAAATATCAAGTACATAAGGGGATTTCAATATAATAATTTATTTATTTTTATATTGTCATAACACACTTATTTTCTTAAAATGAACTGAAAAGTTGGAAGTGCATGCCCCGGACCGGATTCGAACGCACACCCTCCGGGATCGGAGACAGAAGTCATATCCAATGGGCTATCACGTCTCTCTATATTTATTATCTCGGTATCTATTAAAAAAAAACATCACGTGTCTCAAACGATGAAGGAAAAACATCGTGAGGAAACCTGCATACCTGAGAATTTTCTTAATTCTCTGCGGGTGTGAAGTCTGCCAATCCGCATTGGGCCAGCGTGGTGACTATTGACCTAACCCCTCTCATTCTGAACTTCACAGTCGGAGACAGGTGATAGGTATTTAATTTCTTCAGACCATGCCATTGTCTAATTATACTAGACGCCGCGCGGTTTCACCCACGTGGTTCCCGTTCCCGTAGGAATACGGGGACAATATATAACCCTTTCTCGATAAATGGGCTATCTAACACTGAAAAAAAATTTCAAATCGGACCAGTAGTTCCTGAGATTAGGGTGTTCAATCAAACAAACTCTTCAGCTTTATAATATTAGTATACATAAAAGCTAAAGGTCATCACGACTTCTCGAAAACTGCACGTACAAAATTTAAATTTGTGTAGTAAACGTTCATTAAAAATGGATTTTGGCCGAATAAAGAAGGTCTTAAGGCGGGCAAAGTCAACTAGTAATGTATATTTTAACAATATCATTTTGTGTATGGAATTCTGCATTATCATTATCATAGGCATAATATACCTTCATAAGTACTTCTTTTAAAGTGCTCTTGTTATAGAAATAACAATTATAATGACTTGGTAATTGATAAATGAAACTGAATATTACAAACATTTAATAATACCACTATAGTGAAAGAGGATTCAAATAAAACAATACATCGTATAGAAAACACATCAGTATTCCAAGGGAAATTGAAAGGCAGACATTGACTGAAACAATGGGATTCAAAAACAAAGTCGTAATTGTGACAGGCGCTAGCTCAGGCATCGGGGCAGCGATTGCCATAGCTTTTAACAACCAAGGAGCAAAAGTGGTGATGGTTGGGAGGAATGAAGCAAAGCTGAATAAAGTTGCTGCCAAATGCTGCAAGCCTCTGGTCTTGATCGCTGACGTTGCCAAAGATGACGACGTAAAGAAGATTATTGAGCAAACTATCAAGAAATTCGGTCAGATAGACATCTTGGTCAATAATGCTGGTCTTGCACGTAACGCTCCAATACTTGATGACAAGCTTATGCAAGCATATGATACCATCATGAATGTAAACGTGCGTGGTCTTGTACATATGACTTCTCGCGCTGCGCCGCATTTGGCAAAAACTAAAGGTAATAATTTTTTTAACGATTAATTATTATTAGCGATTAAAGTCATAAGAGGAGAGGAAGGCCAAAGAAGAGATGGTTGGATTGTGTGAAAGAGGACATGTGTGTAAAAGGAGTGGATGATGAGTTGACGAGTAATAGAAACGAATGGAAAAGATTGACATATTTTTCCGATCCCCTTAAGTGGGATAAGGGTAAGGAGATGATGATGATAAGTGGCATATTAGTATCTGTGGCGTTTACCTTAACATTCACGCATTAATAGAGCCTGAAGGCGGCTCAGGACCGTGTTGTTTGGTAGGCAATGAATCAACTTGATTACGTTGATTTATAAAAATTCTAATATTGTTTTATTTGAAGGCTATTGAACGCTGTATCTTTTGGGGTTGGATTGAAGTCCCTTTCTATTGAGGCTTAGAAGATTAAGGTTGGTTTTAATTAATCCCCAATAACAACCCATATTCACCACGCTGGCACAATCATCACACACGTAGAGAATTAAGAAAATTCTCAAGTATGCAGGTTTCCTCACGATGTTTTTCCTTATTATTTGCAAGTTGCGCGTTGCAAGAACCAGCTCATGACTCTCATCACTCAGACCTTATATCACGTGAGTTCTAGCCATGTTTCATAATCAATTAATATGAATAACACTCACGATAGTTAAAATTCGAAATGTTTGTTCTGTTCTTCACCGTTTAAGACACGTGATAATTAATTTCTTGCTCAATGCACATAACTGAAAATTTGGAAGTGCCCCCAGACCTGAATCCAGCTGTTACATCTAATTTCAACTAATACTTAACAGGTTATGATAATGTTTTTGCAATGTATCTTTTTTATAGGTAACATCGTCAACATATCCAGCGTGGTTTCCTACATCCCTCCTCCAGTACCAGGAATGATGAGCTACTGCATCTCTAAAGCTGCCGTCTCCCACTTCACCAGATGCGCTGCTGCGGAACTAGCACCCCAAGGCATCAGGGTGAACACTGTTAGCCCAGGACCAGTCAAAACGGACTTCTTAGACAACGCCAAGTTGGACTTCTCTTGGGACGCAGCCGCTGATACAACGGCTCTGAAAAGAGTGTCAGAGCCTGAGGAATTAGCAGAACTAGTCCTCTTCGTGGCGAGTGACAAGTCTGTAGGCGTCACGGGATCGGATTTCTTGAGTGATAATGGAGTTTTGTTGCATCGCAACTAAATAATGCTTTTTCCAATATATGAAAGTTTTTATAAATAAAATTACTTTATAAATAATAAGGTTTACTTTGTTTTCTTTTTTAACTACTCACTAGCTGGTTCCCTTTCCTGTAAAAATACGGGGTTAAAATATAGCCTTTCTCGATAAATGGGCTGTCTAACACTGAACAAATTTTTCAAATAGGACCAGTAGTTCCTGAGATTAGCGCGTTCAATCAAAGAAACTCTTCAGCTTTATAATATTAGTATAAATAAGTATTAGCCTATTTATAAAAATGAATGGGAATGGCATTTGCTATCGATCACGTGATCACAAGATCTGTCATTCCCATACATTTTTCTAGTTTTCAAAGCGTTTGCGATCGTAGAAAGAGAATTAACTTGCCACTTGGCTACAGGAGCAGCTCCTCCTCCTTATACTAGAGGGGACGTGGTGCTTGGACTCACCAAGCGGCACTTATACGGGTTGGCGGCGACAATGTTAAATTATTTAAGGACTATGGGACTATGGGACTATTACCGGCGTCTTGAACTCCGAGCTGAGAATTTTTACTGACAATTTTATAGACGAAAGAAAGGTTTAGTATTTCATAGGCCACACAGGACTCGATCCCGGGACGTCGTGCCATGTAGGTTAACCACTGGACCAACAAGACAGTTATTTTTTTTAAATAAATAAGATATATTTATTTAAACCACTTTCATCATCAATAACAACCCCTTTTCAGCTCACTGTTGAACACGTGTCTCCTCTTATAATAAGAGGGGTTAGACCTTAGTCCACCACGCTGGCCCAATGCGTGTGTATTTGTTATAATTATTTAATTTCTATAATTTAGATTTTATTATTCTTTTTTATTCATGATGTAGATAATTACAAAATAAACACTGTAAGATACATTTGTTGTAGATTAAAAGGTTGGAAGTACATTTATTTATTTATTTATTTATTTATTTATACACATGAAATATGCCCAGAGAAACATTACAGTTTCCCAATTCGTTTCTCGAGCAATCAGAAATAATAATTACAACAATAAATCTAAAAAATGAATATTAAACAATCAAAATAATTTAAAAATAATAAATTCAATTCAAATTAAAAATTAAGAATAAATTAACATTAACCAAGTCAAATAAATTAAAATAAACAATTCAAATAAATTAATAAGAATTAGAATACACAAAAAAAAATTAAAATTAACTAGTCAAAAAACAAAATTAAAAATATCCTAAACATAAAATCTATTCTAGTAACAATTTAATTTTATTTACAAGCTGATAAACAGGAGTGTGAAAAATGTCTAATTCTAAATTTCTACTAGTGAGATCATTGAGCAGGCGCAGCGCTTGAGCCAGCGGCGCATGCTGGCTCACTTTAGTTCTGCCACACGGCACCGCAAACAACTGGCGACGTCGGCAACTTACAAACTTGTCGGGAACATGTAAATCTATTGACCCTAATATAACAGAGTTACTTTTTTCACCTCTCATTAAATTTATTATGTACTGTAGCAGTGCTACTTTACGTCTTATCTCAAGTTTATTGTACCCTGTCATACCCAGAAGAAAGACGCTTGGATAAATAGTAGGATAACCCACTGAGTACCCATATTGTTTCTTATAAAGCCAACGGACGAACTTTTTTTGAATCTTCTTTATCATATCTATGTACATGTCCCGGATCGGATTCTAACCCTCATGATTCAAAGGTAACCACTCCGATGTTGATCGACTAAAATATGGTCGATGTCAATAACTGGATTTTTGTTCTGATTGATTAACTGGGACATCGTCATATCTCCTTAAAAAGGAGATACGTGAAACGTACAGAAATAAAACTGACAGAAATTCACACTGGCCGATATGGCAAATAAACTTTTGGATTTCAGATACCTAATGACCTATGGTTCCGAGGCTTGGTCGCTAACTATGGGCCTCATAAGAAGGCTCAGAGTCACACAGCGGGCGATGGAACGAGCTATGTTAGGAGTATCCCTGCGTGATCGAATCAGAAATGAGGAGATCCGCAGAAGAACCAAAGTCACCTACATAGCTCAGCGAGTTGCGAAGCTGAAGTGGCAATGGACGGGGCACATAGTTCGAAGAGCCGATGGTCGTTGGGGTCCCAAAGTGCTGGAATGGCGACCCCGCACTAGTAAGCGCAGTGTTGGCCGACCCCCAACCAGGTGGACTGACGACATCAAGCGAGTCGCAGGGATTCGCAGGATGCAGGTGGCTCAGTATCGTGATGTTTGGAAGTCCTTACAAAAGGCCTATGTCCTGGAGTGGACGTCCATCGGCTGATATGATGATGATGATGATGATGATGACTATCGGCGGAAAATAATACAAGACACGTTGACCTACTGAGTAGATATGTTCAGAGCAACGTCACTTTAGAGATGGTAAAAGCACTGCCTACACCTTAGCCTTATTACGAACCTATACTCAAGAAGAAACATGACATTTTGCAAAACTAGCGGATGCCCGAAACTTCAATCCTGTTGAATTCGGTTTTTCACAAATCCCAGGGGAACCATGCATTTTTCCGGGATGAAAAGTACCCTATGTGTTAATCCAATATCTATTTCCATTCCAAATTTCTGTAAAATCGCTTCAGTAGTAGCGGCGTTAAAGAGTAACAAACATCCATACCAATTTTCGCGTTTATAATATTAGTAGGATTTGTACTTATAATGCCTACCCTAGTTGAAATCTTACTGCACACCACTGTATGTTTACATGTTTGTCATAGTTACCTATCATAGTTGCGAACGTGAACCGTAAAGTCAATTCATGCTGATATCTAACTAAAGACGAGTGCACTCATGTTAACGGCTATTATCGATAACACTGTCTGTCAAATGAAACTAAACCGTATTACCTACGTGTAAAGTTCAATTGACCATGAGTAAAAATATATAACCTGGAGGGTATAATAGCTGCATTTGTCTGAATGCGTCAATGTTCCGCAGAATACGGTGGTGACTACACAATGAGCTTCAAGAATAAAGTTGCGATAGTGACGGGCGCCAGCTCCGGTATAGGAGCGGCCACTGCAGTGGCTTTCAGTCTTCAAGGCGCAAAGGTGGTGATGGTCGGTCGTAATGAGGCCAAGCTGACCAAAGTAGCGGCTAAATGCTCCAAACCGCTGGTAATACTCGCAGACGTGGCCAAAGATGCTGACGTTAGGCGCATTGTAGACGAAACAATCAAGAAGTTTGGTCAAATCGACATTCTTGTGAACAACGCTGGACTGTCACGCAATGGTGGACTTATTGAGAACGACATAATGCCAGCTTACGACACCATAATGAACGTAAACGTCCGAGCAGTTGTCAATCTAACAAGCGTGGCTTCGCAACACCTCGCTAAAACTAAAGGAAACGTCGTCAACATATCGAGTGCCGCTGCATTATTCACACCAGTTGTCGCAGGAGCTATAAGTTACTACATTTCTAAAGCTGCTATCAATCATTTCGGAGCATGTGCTGCGGCTGAATTAGCTCCTCACGGCATTCGAGTTAACACAGTCAGCCCTGGGCCAGTGAAAACGGATTTCTTTGAAAATGGCGGCATAGATATAAAGTATGAAGATTTTGAAAAAATGGTCGCCCTGGGAAGAGTTTCAGAGTCGGAAGAAATTGCTGACGTGGTTCTCTTCCTGGCGAGTGACAAGGCTAAAGGTATAACGGGATCCAACTTCTTGGCTGACAACGGTATGGTTATCAAACGTTAAATGATGTTTTGTACAAAGTACTGCATTAAAAGCCAATTTTCAACCCTGACTGGCTTTTTCATGCAATAACCTACAATAAAATGCTTTACTAAATTGTTATAAAGATTAAGAAATAAATTATTTTGCGTACACTGAACTAGTTTTATTTTTTTAATCTATCATTTCACTCTCGAGATTGAACCTACCTAACTGGTTGTGTGTCCTAGGTATATATATTCGTCTAGGATTTCGAGCGCAGAGACCTCAACAATAACTGGGTGAAGCGGTACATTAAGCATTAGACATGATCTTCGTCTTGCTCATATTCATTTTAAGTCTCACACGTTGAGAAACTCTGCTGAGGTCGTTGAGCATGGTACTAAGGTCATCCAGAGTCTCTACCATAATGACCACATCGTCGGCAAACCGTAGTTGAGTGATGTACTCACCATTGATGTTGATGCCAAATACATTTCAGTCCAGAAACTTAAAGACGTGTTCCAATGCGGCGGTAAATAGCTTCGGGGAGATTACATCTCCCTGCCGCACTCCTCGCTGCAATTTTTCGAGAAAAAGGTGAATCGCCGAATCCAGCTCGGCTGGGCAGGGTTTGGGAAACTCCGCGACATCTTTTCGTCCAAAATTCCTCAGTGCCTGATGACGAAAGTATTCTAACAGTGCGTGTTGCCAGTGATGGCCTACGGATCCGAAACTTGGTCGCTAACTATGGGCCTTATTAGAAAGTGGGCTCAAAGTCACTCAGTGGGCGATGGATACTGCTCTTAAAATTATGTGCGATGGCTCATATGATCCGGAATAACGCGTAGAAAAATGTGCCAATGTGTATTAGCACATAAAAAATTACAAAAGTATTAACAAACAAGATGAAAAAATGGCATTTCGTTCGTTGCCAATATTTCATAAACTATTAATATTTAAGAAATTTCAAAATGATAGATTCTGTATGAAGAGGAAATTTCCAATAAAAAACATCTAACTTCCAGAACTCTATCTCCTTATAGATTACTAATAGTAATAAGGCCGCCTTTGCATGCTAAGTTTAATTTATGTTTTTAATGTTTCAATTTATAATTGTATTTTTGTGTGCAATAAAGTATTTCTTCTTCTTCTTCTTCTTCTTCTTCTCCATTATTCATAATTTTAATTTAACGCTGAAAAGAGGTTTGATAGGTTAAAGAAATTATCAGTTATTATGTTAGGATGCTATGTTTTTGTATTAATTATAACTCAATCGTAATTAAAGATTGATTCGAGTATACCTACTGATTGAAGTGATTTATTTTTTTTTTTTTTTATTCTTTACAAGTTAGCCCTTGATTACAATCTCACCTGATGGTAAGTGATGATGCAGTCTAAGAGATGGAAGCGGGCTAACTTGTTAGGAGGAGGATGAAAATCCTCCAGCCAAAATTAACAGTGACTTTTACATAATAATAATAATAATAAGAAAATATGTTTGTATGAAAAGAGATAGATCTTCAATGTCATTAATTTAACTACATATGTCGTCGTCCATTTTTCGTTGAGAAGATTTTTTTTCTAACTTTATTTGCTAAAAAGTTGCAACAACTTATTTTGTTATGCAAGATAATTATATTAAAAATCTATACTAATATAATAAAGCTGAAGAGTTTGTTTGTTTGTTTGTTTGATTGAACGCGCTAATCTCAGGAACTACTGGTCCGATTTGAAAAATTCTTTCAGTGTTAGATAGCCCATTTATCGAGGAAGTCTATAGGCTATATATTATCCCGGTTTTCTCACGGGAACGGGAACCACGCGGGTGAAACCGCGCGGCATCAGCTAGTGTTAGGATAAAATTCTATGAAGATTTTATTTTTATCTTTCTCATTAATTATTTTTTGCCAACACAATTGTTAAGTATGCCTACTAATTAAGAAAATTAGTAGGCATACTTATAATTTGTGCGTATTTTATGTAAATTAGTTAAATCAACTATCGGCTTAATATCGGTATGTAAGTTTATGTATAAGATGGTAAGTAATTGACATCGTATCGTCATGTAATACGTAGGTATTAAACCTATTATGAATATAATGCACGCCATTGACAATCAATTATTCTCACGTTTCGGGAACACCCACGACTATAACTGATCGTGTATTGGCCGCTGTGTGCTGACGGCTCGACTTATGAAACATCTTCGCTGCCGTTGCGCTGCAGAAACGTGAGAATAATTGACCGTCAATGGCTGACTTTAGTGGCGCGGAGTCTTTTTAATGCACGCCATTGACGATCAATTATTCTCACGTTTCTTCAGCACCCATGACTATAACTGATCGTGTATTGGCCGCTGTGTGCTGACGGCTCGACTTATGAAACATCTTCGCTGCTGTTGCGCTGCAAAAACGTGAGAGTACTTGACCGTCAATAGCTGACTTAATAATAATAATAAAATTGAAAGTTATATTTTCATTAATAAAAATAATTATGATAAAATATAAAAATGAAGGAGTTTTATACAAACTTTTACATGTGTGTGTATGTAACACACATGTATAAGATAGCCGGAATGATTTAAATTACGTTGTATAAAAACATAAAAAGTTTTTTTCTTTGAGTTAATACTCTCAAAACCTTGAAGCTATGGGAAATTCGGCGCAACTCCTTGTTGACAACAGAATTAGTATGGAATTATAGAATTACAATTAAGTTTTTTAAGTTAGCTTATGTTTTGACTCCTTTTCAAAAACAAGGCTCAGTCTTGCAGCGTTACTCGTTGTAAATAATATAAATTTGACTAATTACTAGTTATTGACACGTTTGAATATTTCGAAATCATAATAGGTATAATAATAGGTATAATTTTGGCGCAGTGGTGTGCGCGGTGGATTTACAAAACGGAGGTCTTGCGTTCGATCCCCGGCTGGGCCGATTGAGATTTTCTTAATTGCTCCAGGTCTGGCTGGTGGGAGGCTACCGGCAAAGACGTACCGCCAAGCGATTTAGTGTTCCGGTACGATGTCGTGTAGAAACCGAAAAGGCGTGTGGATTTTCATCCTCCTCCTAAACAAGTTAGCCCGCTTCCATCTTAGACTGCATCACTTACTATCAGGTGAGATTGTAGTCAAGGGCTAACTTGTAAAGAATAAAAAAAAAATAGGTACGAAATGGACGCAGTTACGCGAAAACGTTCCATCCCAATTCTTGGACAAAATTGTGATAATATTATGACTATTGTTCCTTTTTTCAGACTCTGCATTGCTTCTACAAAATCCCAACAGTGACATACTGAAGTTATACAGTCAGTGTTGCCAGAAGGTTACTTTTGTAACCTTTTAGGTGATTTTTTGACTGCATTGGTAACTTTTAGGTTACATTAATAAAAAGGTTACTTTTACGTGATATTTCGGAATTTTTAGACTTAACTTACATTTTCGTATATCTAAAACAGAACGGTCGTTAAATCAAGAAATGCGGACAAATGCTCAAGAACTCATCGATGTTTCTGTGTCAATCTCACTATAAATGAAGACGTTACAATTGACGTTGCGAAATAAGCAAGTTGCAGTCACATTGAATTTCTTAAAAAAATCAAGTATGAATTTAAGAAATTGTATTTTTCTCATCCCATAAGTAAAAGGCAAACAATCAGGGCCTTACTTAAGATGATTCTATTTACGAGTAAAATCTCCTTCGGTTTGTAGTAATTTAGTACTTGGCTAGTATTCGTAACAGACAATTTTATTTATTTCCAATTTAAAGTTTTTTATTTATTTTTCAAAACAATCAGAGCCTTACCTATAATGATTCAATTTTCGAATAAAACCTCCTCCGTTTTATAGTAGGCTAGTACTTGGCTAGTACTCGTAACAGACAAGAATTAAAAAAACAAAATTACTTTAGCCCCTAGAGGCTAATATGCTTGTTTAGCCCCGCTGTGGAGTGGTAATATGACAGTGTTTTTGAGCAAGAGTAGTGAAAATTAAATTAAACTATTTATAAATATTTTGTCGTAGGGTAGGAGGGTAGGGTAGGGGTAAGGTAGTGGTAGGGTAGGGGTAGGATAGGGGTAGGGTAGGGGTAGGGTATGGGTAGGGTAGGGTAAGTTAGGGGTAGGGAAGAAGTGCACATATGTAAAAGAGAACCTTGACCGGATCCGCTATTGAATATTATAATGTTTTGAAAAATTTTGTTATAGATCATTTATATAATTATGATCGATACTGAAGCCTAAAATACTTTTTTGTTATTTTTTGTCTGTCTGTCTGCCTTTTTTTGACCGGGCCTCAAGCTGAAACCACTAAATGAATTCAAATAAAACTGTGTAAAATAAAGTTTTTTTTTGAGACCATAATACGAAAAAACGCGTAACTATGTATCAAAACCCAAACGATAAAAACTTTTTTTGTACCATCAGCAAATACCATGAAACAAAAGTTAGGGAAACGTCTTGGTTATTCGCACGTGCTTTAGAATACATTCAAAATCAGCTTGAACATGTAACAACAATTCAACGCGTGACACGACATGATATTATTTTCTTAAAATGCACACAACTGAAAAGTTGGAGGTGCATGCCCCGGACTGAATTCGAACCCACACCCTCCGGAATCGGAGGCAGAGGTCATATCCACTGGGCTAACACGGCTCTCACATCGAAGCGTAGACAATCTTCAACATCGTTTTTTATAGATTACAAGCATTTCAACTTTGCTAAGGCTGCTGTTAAATGAAACTAAACCGTATTACCTACGTGTAAAGTTCAATTGACCATGAGTAAAAATATATAACCTGGAGGGTATAATAGCTGCATTTGTCTGAATGCGTCAATGTTCCGCAGAATACGGTGGTGACTACACAATGAGCTTCAAGAATAAAGTTGCGATAGTGACGGGCGCCAGCTCCGGTATAGGAGCGGCCACTGCAGTAGCTTTCAGTCTTCAAGGCGCAAAGGTGGTGATGGTCGGTCGTAATGAGGCCAAGCTGACCAAAGTAGCGGCTAAATGCTCCAAACCGCTGGTAATACTCGCAGACGTGACCAAAGATGCTGACGTTAAGCGCATTGTAGACGAAACAATCAAGAAGTTTGGTCAAATCGACATTCTTGTGAACAACGCTGGACTGTTACGCAATGGTGGACTTATTGAGAACGACATAATGCCGGCCTATGATGCCATCATGAACGTAAACGTCCGAGGAGTCGTCAATCTAACGAGCCTCGCTTCGCAACACCTCGCTAAAACTAAAGGAAACGTTGTCAACATATCGAGTGCCGCTGCATTCCTCACTCCAATGGTTCCAGGATCTTTAAGTTACTACATTTCTAAAGCAGCTATCAATCATTTTGGGGCATGTGCTGCGGCTGAATTAGCTCCTCAGGGCATTCGAGTTAACACAGTCAGCCCTGGGCCAGTGAAGACGGATTTCTTTGAAAATGGCGGCATTGATATAAAGTATGAAGATTTTGAAAAAATGGTGGCCCTTGGAAGAGTTTCGGAGTCTGAAGAAATTGCTGACGTGGTTCTCTTCCTGGCGAGTGACAAGGCCAAAGGTATAACCGGATCCAACTTCTTGGCTGACAACGGTATGGTTATCAAACGTTAAATGATGTTTTCTACAAAAAACTTAATTAAAAGCCAAATTTCAACCTTGACTGGCTTTTTCATGCAATAGGTACACCTACAATAAAATGCTCTACTAAGTTGTTATAAAGATTAAGAAATAAATTATTTTGCGTACACTGAACTGGAGGCGGCGCTGCTGTCGCGTGACGTTAATCAGCTCTGCGTAAATAATTGTTTTAAAAAAAGTGTTTGCGAATTTAAACGGTTATTTTACTCTAAAAATAATAAACATATAGCGGTCCATGTGCACAAGTGTTATCTACTCCCAGAAGGACACAATATACGCGTAAAATCCAAAACAAAAGTGTCAGCTGTTACGGGTTTTTGATCGAATACAAAAGTGTAATAATCAACCAAAACAGTGTGAAACATTTGCTCATTCCGACTAAAAACTAAGTGTATTTAAAGAAAGACTACAAGTAAAGTTCAAACAAGACTTAAAAGAACGAAATAATTAGTGTAACAAAAGTGACTAATAATTTAGCGAAGTGCGGGTTGTTTAACAAATAATAAAAAACGCAACAGCTCATAACATCAATACGTCACATGTAGCAGTAAGCGCCAATAAATTTCAACGGTGTTCAAGAAAGACATTTGGTCTAGTGGTGCGAAATCTACGCTCGATATACGTACCTGAGTTCAAAACCGGGGTTTTCCAAAAAAAACTTTTTTTATTTTATTTTCTTTTTCTCATTTAATCGTTTCAATTTTATATATTTTTTGTTGTAATTTTCCTTTTTATGTGAAAAACACTATTTTTATAAATAAAATTTAGTCCACTGAAAATAAACTCGTGACAAGGACTTTTGTGTGAGATTAAAAATTTTGAATTTGTTAAGTGCGCAACTCGATTAACTCTGGTTATTTATCAAAAATGGAAGAAATTACCCAGATTTTAAAATGTATTCAAACCGACCTGGCCATCCAAAAGAAAGAAATGAAAGAGATGCAAATAAGCATAACAAGCGAAATCAATAAAAATGTTAATGAGAAGTTTCAGGAAATTGATAATAAATACAAGAAACTTGAAGGAAAATTGGAAAAACAGGAGAGACAAATTGAGTACCTAGAAAGACAAAATGTAAAGAAAAATCTAGTGTTCTTTGGGATACCGGATGATGAAAAAAACTACTTTCAACTCCAAACAAAAGTAGTTGACGTAATTTCCCAAATTATGAAGGTACCCTGCTCTACCTCCGATATAGAGTCCATTAGACGCATCGGAAAAAGAGGAACTAAAGATAGACCCGTGTCGATTACACTACTTACGATGGGGAAAAAACTAGAAATATTGAAAAACAAAAAAGCCCTTTTACTCTCTACGTTCAATTTGAAAGAAGAGTTCACTCAAAAAACGTTAGAAAAAAGAAAGTCTCTTCAGCAGCAAGTTAACAAGCTAAGAAACGAGGGCCAAATTGCTGTACTCAAACATGATAAAATAGTTATTTTAGAGAAAAAGGCAGAAAAGAAACGCACGTATTCATCATCACCACCAAGTACCGAAAGCGGCAAAACACCTTCCCAAATAAGCAAAAAAACCAAAACTTCTATGAGTACTTTCTTTGCACCTCGAAATACGAAAACTACACCCATAGGAAATGTAATATCCCTGGTTGATGCTAACACTAACTTAAAATAGCAACCAATAACGCCTCCTCTCGCTCTCCCAATCCGGCCGGTCACCGTGGGAGATACAGACCACAACCCTCCAGAGAAAACAAATCAAGAAAACATTATGTCCAACTTAAATCCCAACTTATTCTATATAGCAACTTACAATGTCCGAACTCTATCAACCTATGAACGGCTACTAGAATTTACCAACTCACTGAATAATATTAAATATGACATAATAGGCCTATCCGAAATACGAAGGCTTGGAAACTCAATTCAAGAGCATGATGATTTCATTTTCTACTATAAAGGAGAAACTCCTGGGCTTTATGGCATCGGTTTTATTATAAAAAAATATCTGAAAAACTACATTGAGTGCATTTCTGGTTTATCAGAAAGAGTAGCGCTACTAAACCTAAACTTCAACAACTTCAAGGTTAGTCTCTTACAAGCTTATGCTCCTACGGACTCAGCAAGTGACGAAGATGTAGAGAAATTTTATAACACTATCGACGAAGCTTTAGCACTCTCAAATACGAATAATATAATAGTAATGGGCGATTTCAATGCGAAAATTGGCCAGCCAAAACCAGAGGAATGCATAATAATGAAGAATAATGGCTATGGAGAGCGCAACAGTAGAGGTGAAAGACTTGTCGAATTTGCATACGAAAACAAACTGGCTATTGTCAATACATTTTTCAAAAAAATGCAAAGCAGAGGTGGACTTGGAGGTCACCTGATGGTAAAACCAAAAATGAAATAGATTATATTTTAACCAATTTACATAAAAATGTCTCAAATATAACAGTGATAAATGTACCCTACCCTTCAGACCACAGATTAGTCCGGGCCACATTCGGACTGCAGAAGATAAAGCCTAGTAGAAAGCAGTATACCAACAGTTCAAAAAGCATACTTAAGTCAGACGAAGAAATATCAACGTATAGAGAGCTATTAAATATTGCCAATATCGATTTACTTCCAGACAAAAACGAGGCTGTCCAAACATACTATGACAGAATAATCGGAGTAGTTGAGGACTGCCAAAATAAGGCAAAGACGCCCAAGACTCAAAACACATATAACTATATTATCTCCGAACACACAAGAAATTTAATTAACCGAAGGCAAAAACTACATAGTATTAAGCCAAAAACACGCGCAATAAAAAACCAAATTAAAGCTCTTTATAAACTTATAAGTAAAAGAATCAGAAACGATTATAGGCATTATCGCTCAAATTTATTTGAAAAACACTTAAACGCTACCGGTGGTCTTAAAAAAGCTTACAGACAGCTTAATTCACACAAAACCTGGATCGAAGGACTACAAGGGACAACAAAAGCCTTAAAAACTAGATCAGACATACTACACGCAGCAACAGCTTTCTATAGAGATTTGTATAGCCTACAGGGTCAATCACCAAACAGTGTTGTGTGTGAGGATAATGATGTAGCGATAGAGCTGTTTGACGAATTAGAAATAATCAGAGAAATAAAGAAGCTAAAAACAGAGAAGAGTCCAGGCCCTGACAAAATTACCAACGAAGCTATTAAAACAGCAGGGGAGCTTCTGACTACACCACTAGTTCATCTATTTAACATGATTTTAAGATCTGGTAATACTCCTAGACAGTGGTCTCAATCAAACATAATTTTATTATACAAGAAGGGCGACCCTAAAAATATTAGCAACTATAGGCCAATAAGCCTACTCTCCACAATTTATAAACTTTTTGCTTCACTTTTAGAGAAAAGGATCAGTAAATCGCTAGAAAAACACCAACCAATCGAACAAGCCGGATTCAGGAAGGGTTTTTCAACGGTCGACCACATACACTCATTAGAAATGATTATAGAGAAATATCAAGAGTTTAGGAAACCAGTGTACATGGTCTTCATAGACTACCAAAAGGCGTTCGATACTGTACTCCACTCGGCAATTTGGGAAGCTCTAAATTCTCAAAATGTAGAGCCCATATATATTAGAATTTTAAAATATCTATATAAAGAGTGTACTAGTAAAGTGAAACTAGAGAGACTAGGGCAAACTATACACATTAGTAGAGGCGTAAGACAGGGCGACCCTTGCTCCCCTAGAATCTTTATAGCTGTCCTTGAGATGGTGTTTAGTAAGCTAAATTGGCAAAATTATGGAGTAAAAGTAAACGGAAAATACCTGAGCCATTTAAGATTTGCTGACGACATCGTATTGCTATCAGAAAACAGCAACGAATTAAATTTAATGCTGCAAAGTTTAAATATAGCAAGTAGAGACGTTGGCTTAGAAATTAACCTTAGTAAAACAAAAATTATGACAAACTTTGCTGAACACCCTATATATCTCGATAACATGCCTATAGAATACGTAAGCAGGTACATGTACTTAGGCAAACAAATTTCCTTTCACAGCCAAAGTAATGATCTAGAGGTAGAAAGAAGGATCAAGGGTGGATGGAAAAAGTTTTGGACACTTAAGGAAATTCTAAAAAGTAACATGCCGATGAGAATTAAAACAAAGGTTTTAAACACTTGTGTGCTGCCATCAATAACATATGCTTGCCAAACATGGAAGTACAATGTTCGTACAAAAAACAAAATTAGAACTTGTCAAAGAAGTATGGAGAGAAGTATTATGAAAATTAAAAAAATTCAGAAGATACGACATTCTACCATACGTCAAAAAACCAAGGTTACAGATGCTCTTCAATACTCTCTAAAACAAAAATGGCGATGGGCAGGCCATGTAGCAAGGATGAGTGACGATCGTTGGACAACAAGACTGACATCGTGGTCAGGCCCCCCGGGTTACAGGCGAGTTGGCCGACCACTTGGTAGGTGGTCCGACGACATCGCAAAAATCGCTGGCAATACATGGGCTAAACTAGCCAAAGATCGGCAGAGATGGTCTGAACTGGAGGAGGCCTTCACCCTCTCCTAGAGGGGTTCTTGTACCTATTACTTTTACTAATCTGTCTATAATATTATATATTACTTGTAAGACAAGAAATAAAAGGCTTTTTTATTTTATTTTATTTTATTACACTGAACTAGTTTTATTTTTTTAAACTATCATTTCATTCCCGAAATTGAACCTACCTAACTGGACTGTGTGTCCTAGGTATATATATTCGTCTACGATTTCGAGCGCAGAGACATCAACAATAACTGGGTGAAGCGGTACATTAAGCATAAGACATGATCTTCGTCTTACACATGTTCATTTTAAGTCTCACACGTTGAGAAACTTTGATGCGGTCTTTGAGCATGATACTTAGGTCATCTAGAGTCTCTACCATAATGACCACATCATCGGCAAACCGTAGTTTAATGATGTACTCACCATTGGTGTTGATGCCAAATCCGTTCCAGTCCAAAGACTTAAAGACGTGTTCCAATGCGGCGGTAAATAGCTTCGGGGAGATTATATCTCCCTGCCGCACTCCTCGCTGCAATTTTTCGAGAAAAAGGTGAATCGCCGAATCCAGCTCGGCTGGGCAGGGTTTGGGAAACTCCGCGACATCTTTTCGTCCAAAATTCCTCAGTGTCTGAAGACGAAACGTGAAACGAACGAAAAGTGTCTTCGAACAGTGCGTGTTGCCAGTGATGACCTACGGATCCGAGAATTGGTCGCTAACTATGGGCCTTATTAGAAGGGTCAAAGTCACTCAGTGGGCGATGGATACTCCTCTTAAAATTATGTGCGATGGCTCATAAGATCCGAAATGAGGCCTAGAAAAATGTGCCAAAAGCGTGTATTAGCACATAAAAAATTGCAAAAATATTAACAAACAAGATTAAAAAAATAGCATTTCGTTCGTTGCCAACATTTCATAAACTATTAATATTTAAGAAATCGCAAAAATAGATTCTGAAAGAAGAGGAAATTTCCAATAAAAAACATCTAACTTCCAGAACTCTATCTCCATTATTTACAATTTTAATTTAACGCTGAAAAGAGGTTTGATGAGGATGCTATATTTTTGCATTAATTTTAAACTCAATCGTAATTAAAGATTGATTCGAGTATACCTACTGATTGAAGTGATTTATTAATTAACAGTGACTATTACATATTTTATTATTTTCTAAGAAAATATGTTTGTATGAAAAGAGGTAGATCTTCAATGTCATTAATTTAACTACATATGTCGTCGTCCCTTTTGCGTTGAGAAGATTTAATTTTTTTAATGTTATTTGCTAAAAAGTTGCAACAACTTATTTTGTGATGCAAGATAATTATATTAAAAATCTATACTAATATAATAAAGCTGAAGAGTTTGTTTGTTTGTTTGTTTGATTGAACGCGCTAATCTCAGGAACTACTGGTCCGATTTGAAAAATTCTTTCAGTGTTAGATAGCCCATTTATCGAGGAAGGCTATAGGCTATATATTATCCCGGTTTTCTCACGGGAACGGGAACCACGCGGGTGAAACCGCGCGGCATCAGCTAGTGTTAGGATAAAATTCTATGAAGATTTTATTTTTATCTTTCTCAATAATTATTTTTTGTCAACACAATTGTTAAATATGCCTACTAATTAAGAAAATTATTAGGCATACTTATAATTTGTGCGTATTTTATGTAAATTAGTAAAATCAACTATCGGCTTAATGTCTTTTATGTAAATTAGTTAAATCAACTTAATGTCGGTATGTAAGTTTATGTATAAGATGGTAAGTAATTGACATCGTATCGTCATGTAACACGTAGGTATTAAACCTATTATGAATATAATACACGCCATTGACGATCAATTATTCTCACGTTTCTGGAGCACCCACGACTATATCTGATCGTGTATTGGCCGCTGTGTGCATAACGGCTCGACTTATGAAACATCTTCGCTGCCGTTGCGCTGCAGAAACGTGAGAATAATTGACCGTCAATGGCTGACTTTAGTGGCGCGGAGTCTTTTTAATGCACACCATTGACGAACAATTATTCTCACGTTTCTTCAGCACCCACGACTATAACTGATCGTGTATTGGTCGCTGCGCGCATGACGGCTCGACATATGAAACGTCTTCGCTGCCGTTTGCGCTGCAAAAACGTGAGAATACTTGGCTGACTTAATAATACCTACCTACTGATTAAAAGCAAATTCTGATCATAAAATTGAAAGTTAGATTTTCATTAATAAAAATGATTATGATAAATTATAATGAAGGATTTTCATACAAACTTTTACATGTGTGTGTATGTAACACACATATATAAGATAGCCGGTAATTTAAATTACGTTGTATAAAAACATAAAAAGTTTTTTTCTTTGAATTAATACTCTCAAAACCTTGAAGCTATGGAAAAACTCCTTGTTGTCCAATTAGTATGGAATTATCGAATTACAATTAAGTTTTTTAAGTTGGCTTATGTTTTGACTCCTTTTCAAAAACAAGGCTCAGTCTTGCAGCGTTACTCGTTGTAAATAATATAAAGACTAATTACTAGTTATTAACACGTTTGAATATTTCGAAATCATAATAGGAATAATTTTGACGGCCTCCGTGGCGCAGTGGTATGCGCGGTGGATTTACAAAACGGAGGTCTTGGGTTGAGAGGCTGGGCCGATTGAGATTTTCTTAATTGGTCCAGGTCTGGCTGGTGGGAGGCTACCGGCAAAGACGTACCGCCAAGCGATTTAGTGTTCCGGTACGATGTCGTGTAGAAACCGAAAAGGCGTGTGGATTTTTATCCTCCTCCTAAACAAGTTAGCCCGCTTCCATCTTAGACTGCATCATCACTTACCATCAGGTGAGATTGTAGTCAAGGGCTAACTTGTAAAAAATAAAAAAAAAAATAGGTACAAAATGGACGCAGTTACGCGAAAACGTTCCATCCCAAAACTTGGACAAAATTGTGATAATATTATGACTATTCTTCCTTTTTTTCACATTCTGCATTGCTTCTACAAAATCCCAACAGTGACATACTGAAGTTATAAGTGTTGCCAGAAGGTTACTTTTGTAACCTTTTAGGTAATTTTTTGACTGCATTGGTAACTTTTAGGTTACTTTAATAAAAAGGTTACTTTTACGTGATATTTCGGAATTTTTAGAATTAACTTACAATTTCGTATATCTAAAACAGAACGGTCGTTAATCAAGAAATGCGGACAAATGCTCAAGAACTCATCGATGTTTCTGTGTCAATCTCACTATAAATGAAGACGTTACAATTGACGTTGCGAAATAAGCAAGTTGCAGTCACATTGAATTTCTTAAAAAAATCAAGTATGAATTTAAGAAATTGTATTTTTCTTATCCCATAAGTAAAAGGCAAACAATCAGGGCCTTACTTAAGATGATTCTATTTACGAGTAAAATCTCCTTCGGTTTGTAGTAATTTAGTACTTGGCTAGTATTCGTAACAGACAGATATTAAAAAAAAAACAAAATTACTTTAGCCCCCAGAGGCTGAAATGGTGGTTTAGCCATGCTGTGGAACACAAAAAGCAAGAGTAGTAGTAGTCAAAAGGTTACTTTTTACACAAAAAGGTTACTTTTTTTAATATTTCGGGTAACTTCTCATTAGATCCAACTGACAACACTTCGTTACGTCTCTTCTCATTTTTGGTTCATAACGTTACGACTATGCTTTGTTGTTTTAAACAAAAGTAAAAGATTTATTACCATCTGAAACATAGTTATTAATAATACGAATAATTTATTTGCTGAATTGTGGGTTACAATGGTTCTTACAATACGAAAAACAACACAATCTACTGAATAAATCAGCGTGCAAATTTTGACAGTATTTTACAGTATGTTACTTATGCTTATTTAAAAACTAATTAAATTAAACTGTTTATAAATATTTTGTCGTAGGGTAGGAGGGTAAGGGTAGGGTAGTGGTAGGGTAGGGGTAGGATAGGGGTAGGGTAGGGGTAGGGTATGGGTAGGGTAGGGTAAGTTTGGGGTAGGGAAGAAGTGCACATATGTAAAAGAGAACCTTGACCGGATCCGCTATTGAATATTATAATGTTTTGAAAAATTTTGTTATAGATCATTTATATAATTATGATCGATACTGAAGCCTTTTTTGTTATTTTTTGTCTGTCTGTCTGCCTTTTTTTGACCGGGCATCACGCTGAAACCAATAAAATCCATCACACTGTTACTAATAAGCTAAAGAAAATATTAAAATATTTTCTTTAGCTTATTAGTTTCCTGCATAAGTTTGTGTTTTTGGAGTCGGTAGTGTTTTGTTTTTTAATTATTTATTATATAAATAGCATAGTTTAAATAATATAAATAATTCCGTCCCCACTCCAAAAGGTTTCTAATTTCAAATAATATCAAGAAACAAACTGAACAAAATAAATCATCAAAATCGGAGAGATCAAAATCAAAATCGGAGCTGTTTCTGAGCAGGTCGAGGGTAAATGCCCTATTGATTAGCCTATCAACGCAGTGACCTTGACGTGTTTTGACATCGAAACGTAGACAGACAATCTTCAACATCATTTTTTATAGATTACAAGCATTTCAACTTTGCTAAGGCTGCTGTTAAATGAAACTAAACCGTATTACCTACACCTACAGTTCAATATACCATGAGTAAAAATCCTTAACCTAAAGGGTATAATAACTACATTCGTCTGAATGTGTCAATGTTCCGCAGAATACGGTGGTGACTACACAATGAGCTTCGAGAATAAAATTGCGATAGTGACGGGCGCCAGCTCCGGTATAGGAGCGGCCACTGCAGTAGCTTTCAGTCTTCAAGGCGCAAAGGTGGTGATGGTCGGTCGTAATGAGGCCAAGCTGACCAAAGTAGCGGCTAAATGCTCCAAACCGCTGGTAATACTCGCAGACGTGACCAAAGATGCTGACGTTAAACGCATTGTAGACGAAACAATCAAGAAGTTTGGTCAAATCGACATTCTTGTGAACAACGCTGGACTGTTACGCAATGGTGGACTTATTGAGAACGACATAATGCCGGCCTATGATGCCATCATGAACGTAAACGTCCGAGGAGTCGTCAATCTAACGAGCCTCGCTTCGCAACACCTCGCTAAAACTAAAGGAAATGTCGTCAACATATCGAGTGCCGCTGCATTCCTCACTCCAATGGTTCCAGGATCTTTAAGTTACTACATTTCTAAAGCTGCTATCAATCATTTTGGAGCATGTGCTGCGGCTGAATTAGCTCCTCACGGTATTCGAGTTAACACAGTCAGCTCTGGGCCAGTGAAGACGGATTTATTTGAAAATAGCGGCATAGATGTCAAGTATGAAGATTTTGAAAAAGTGGTCGCCTTGGGAAGAGTTTCGGAGCCGGAATAAATTGCTGACGTGGTTCTCTTCCTGGCGAGTGACAAGGCTAAAGGTATAACCGGATCCAACTTCTTGGCTGACAATGGTATGGTTATTAAACGCTAAATCATAAACTCTTTAGAGTGCTGACTTAAAAGTCAAATTTGAACCCTGACTAACAGCTTTTTCATGCAATAGGCATCTACAATATAATGCACTATTATGTTGTTATGGAGGTTAAGAAATAAATAGTTCTGCTACACTGAATTGGTTTTATTTTCTTAATCTATCTTTTGTTCTTTTTTTTAGTTTAGGTACACTCAAATAAGAATTTCGTTGTCTTATCTATACTTATAATAAATCTGTAGAGAGGTCAATTCTGTACATGAAATATATTTCCAAAATAACTATCAGGGGGTGATTAGTGGTCGATACTGATGCCAAAAATGCAATCAGTAAAATTTTTGTCTGTCTGTCTGTCTGTCTGTCTGTCTGTCTGTCTGTCTGTATGTTCTTTATAGAAACAAAAACTACTGGACGGATTTTAACGAAACTTGGTACAATTATTCTACATACTCCTGGGCAGGTTATAGTATACTTTTCATTACGCTACAATCAATAGGAGCAGAGCAGTGAAGAGAAATGTTGAGAAAACGGGAGAAGTTACTCAATTTTTTAAGCTTCCGTCGCGTGTACAGCCTTAATGGTTAAAGCTACATAGAAATCATGTATGACGGAAATGTTCTCCTTAAAATAATCTATAAAAACACAACAGCATATATATGTCTATCTTTTATGGTTGACTCACAATAACACGTGTAACTCCCGATAGCTTAGCAGTTCGGAGCTTTCTAATTATATTTGTCTACTTTTATGTTTATAACACTCATCAGTCATCCCTAATAAGGAAGTTAACATTATTACCTATTGAATAAAAAAAGAATCATAAAAATCGGTAAAGAAACACCAAAGTTATACATGAAATACGCTAAGCCATCGCGCGTGAATACTAATTCATGCTATATGGATTATTTTTGTGTAAAGGTTGCCGCGCTCGACGTGACCCGCGGGGGGGGGAATAAATAAAGAAGTGCAGCCTTAATGAGTAGGGTAGGGGTAGGGTAGGGTCGGGGTAGTGTAGAGGTAGTGTAGGGTAGGGGTAGGGTAGGGGTAGGGCAGGGGTAGGGTAGGGTAGGGGTAGGGTAGTGGTAGGATAGGTGTAGTTGAAAGTTTACAACGACTTTCACGCGGACGAAGTCGCGGGCGTCCGCTAGTATGACAATATTCACGTTAGTCACGTCACGAGTTTTTTCTGAGTTTAGATATAATAAAATCCGATTTTTAGAGAGACCCTTTTTTATCATATTTCATGCTTACTTGAATTGGTCTGGTTGTATGTAATAACGACTTGAAAAACTGTAAAATAATTTCAAAAATATAGACAAAAACAATGTATATCGTTCCAAAACATTTTTTAATTTCATTGTCAATAAATGTACTTACTCTTTAATCTTTCCCGTGTCTGTGGGTCTATCATTTTACAATTTAGCTTAGAGATTTTTAGCACTACAAAGCTGTAATTTTTCATGAATATTTATATGAATATTTAATTAAATACGCCAACATGGTGGTAAAATGAAATAAGTAATATGATAAATACACCCATTTATGTAAACATACTTAGAAGAATACATTCAAAATTAGCTTGAACATGTAATAATACTTCTTTTCGCTAGATGCAGGCGGCTCAGAATCGTGATGTTATGAAGTTCCTACAAAAGGCCTACGTCCTGCAGTGGACATCTATCGGCTGATATAATGATGACGATGATGATGATGATGATGATGGTGATGATGAAGTGACAATAAAATGCCAAGAAAACCATTGTTCATCGGCTGGAGTGGTGATAATTTTGATGATGATTGGAATACAGACAAAGTACTCCCTTGGTCTAGCAAATTCGAGTAAAAATCATCCACGTCAAATCGACAATTTCGCTTTACCGTTCTGTTGATTAACATCCGCAAGTACCCGAGTGGAATCGATTCGATCCAATTGCATCCTGATCTCATCGCAAGCCGATGAGTCGCAGTAATCTCATCAAGCCCACCAATCCGTGTTGCAGCAGCGCGGCGGGAACAAACTCTAAGGTGCTATTAAAATAAAATGTAAAATATTGACTATGATAAATTTTATAACTTATGTTAAATTTTAAAGTTATACAATTTTCAGATTTCAGGTTACAAAAAAATAGTAAAAAAAAACGGCCAAGTGCGAATCAGACTCTCCCACCGAGGGTTCCGAACATACGATCGTTATAAATAGTTCAGGAATCATTTGCGCATTTGTTGCCAAGATTTTCCCGAAATTCAGCTTCGAGTAGACCCCCTGTTCTTTTAAGATTGAATTACATATTATAGTTCATATATACTTAACAAAACCAAGCAAAACAATTTATTTCTTAACCTTCATAACATAATAGTACATTTTATTGTAGATGCCTATTGTATGAAGAAGCTGTTATCAGGGTTCAAATTTGACTTTTAACTCAGCACTTTAGAGTTTATGACTTAGCGTTTAATAACCATACCGTTGTCAGCCAAGAAGTTGGATCCCGTTATACCTTTAGCCTTGTCACTCGCCAGGAAGAGAACCACGTCAGCAATTTCTTCCGGCTCCGAAACTCTTCCCAAGGCGACCACTTTTTCTAAATCTTCATACTTGATATCTATGCCGCTATTTTCAAATATGTCCGTCTTCACTGGCCCAGGGCTGACTGTGTTAACTCGAATGCCGTGAGGAGCTAATTCAGCCGCAGCACATGCTCCGAAATTATTGATAGCTGCTTTAGAAATGTAGTAACTTATAGCTCCTGCGACAACTGGTGTGAATAATGCTGCGGCACTCGATATGTTGACGACGTTTCCTTTAGTTTTAGCGAGGTGTTGCGAAGCCACGCTTGTTAGATTGACAACTGCTCGGACGTTTACGTTCATTATGGTGTCGTAAGCTGGCATTATGTCGTTCTCAATAAGTCCACCATTGCGTGATAGTCCAGCGTTGTTCACAAGAATATCTATTTGACCAAACTTCTTGATTGTTTCGTCTACAATGCGTTTAACGTCAGCATCTTTGGTCACGTCTGCGAGTATTACGTGCGGTTTGAAGCTTTTAGCCGCTACTTTGGTCAGCTTGGCCTCATTACGACCGACCATCACCACCTTTGCGCCTTGAAGACTGAAAGCTACTGCAATGGCCGCTCCTATACCGGAGCTGGCGCCCGTCACTATCGCAACTTTATTCTTGAAGCTCATTGTCACCACCGTATTCTGCGGAACATTGACGCATTCAGACAAATGCAGTTATATACCCTCTAGATTAAGGATTTTTACTCACGGTAAATTGAACTGTAGGTGTAGGTAAGTCAAGGTCACTGCGTTAAATTGTTGTTAAATGTTCAAGCTGATTTTGAATGTATTCTTCTAAGTATGTTTAATTATAAGTAGGTATATTTATCATATTATTTTATTTTACCACCATGTTGGCGTGTTTATTATAAATATTCATGAAAAATTACAGCTTTCTAGTGCTAAAAGTCTCTGAACTAAATTGCGAAAAGATGGGCTCACTGACACGGGAAAATATAAGGGTATGTATTCCTTATGCCAGATATTATACTATACTAGCGGACGCCCGCGACTTCGTCCGCGTAAAATTCAGTTTTTCACAAATCCCGCGGGAACCATGGACTTTTCTGGGATGAAAAGTAGCCTATGTGTTAATCCACAGTAAAATCTATTTCCATTCAAATTTTTAGCCAAATCGCTTCAGTAGCCGCAGCGTAAAAGAGGAACAAACATACTTACACACAAACTTTCGCCTTTATAATATCAGTGTGATGTGATGTGATAGTGTGATGTGATTTACCGATCACTATCAGCCCATGTAGCCAAGTGGCACGTCGATTCTCTTTCTACGATCGCAAACGCTTCGAAAAGTAGAAAAATGTATGAAAACGACAGATCTTGATCACGTGTGTTGTCGATGGCAAATGTCCCATACATTTTTCTAGTTTTCGAAGCGTTTGCGAGATTTATAACGCGACCCAGGACTCGAATCTAGGACCTCGTGTTCCAAAGACACATGAGCTAAACATTGGACCAACGAGGGAGTTAATAACAATGTAATATGTACTTAATTTAAGCCTATTTACTTTGATGACACACAATAAGACAAAATAATGATCGAAAAAAAAGAATGATGAATTTATATTTAACGTTAATCACACTAATATTATAAAGGCGAAAGTTTATGTGTGTATGTTTGTTCCTCCTTTACGCTGCGGCTACTGAAGCGATTTGGCTGAAATTTGAAATGGAAATAGATTTTACTTTGGGTAAACAAATATGCATAGTTTCATCCAGGAAACGTCTAAGGTTCCCGCGGGATTCGTGAAAAACTGAAATCCACGCAGACGAAGTCGCGAACGTTTGCTAGTTTTATTATAAGCTAGTAACAACCAAAAACATCATAAATTCTTTGTTTAGAGTTAAAATGTCGCTGAGTTTACTTGACCTTCAATAAAATTTTATCTTCAGTATTAAAGACTGCGGTTAGGTCAGATTTTTTGAGTTTAAAAGATTTTTTTTTAGTTGTTATATATTATGTAATACATATGTAAATTTTAATTTTATATTTACGTATATATTATATTATATTTAGTTAATTATTTATATATATAATTACATATAATATATTGCACCTTCCCGGTCTTTTTTCACAAGTTCTCTCGTCAGGGGTTGCCTGGTAGAGATTACTCATAATAATAAGGCCTAATAAATTTATCTTTTTTATTGTTTTAATTTATAATTGTATTTTTGTGTGCAATAAAGTATTTCTTCTTCTTCTACTTTGCGAATTGTCGTTATGAACAATGAGATTTGATGATTTACGTTGTTTTTCTTCTTGAATGCTAACCCACGCATGACAAAAATTTACATTTTACTCGGATGGTGTGAATCCTGAAATGTATAGCTTTGCAAGTTCGTTGATGACACTCCCATGATATGCGGGCGACGGGGGGAAAGGACTGCGCGGGTATAAAGTCGGGCGGGGGCATCGCTACTTCCTCCCGTCCCGCGCGTACCATCGGGAGTGTTACGAACGAACTTGCCAAGCTCTAGCATATACAACATGTCTTAAAATAATTATCAATCGGAATACACAACCTTATTTAAAACTAATTAGGTGATGTATCGTCCACTTGCATTTCATCCATTAATTATTATAAATACCCGTAAACAAGTGTTTATTTTAGTTATTTACCTTTGTGTGTGGATCTCGAAATCAAAAACCAAAATTCATTGATTTCAAGTAGGCATGACAGAATTAAGACCTGGAGACCGCAGCAGAAAAAGCTGAAACCGGTAAGTGGCTCAAGTATGCCTCTCTGACAAAGAGTTACATATTTGTACTTTTGGCTTCTTTTGCCATGGAAACCCTTGGAGTCGCAGTGCCAAAAAAATCACCGAATGGGGATACTAGGTTTGAATATATTGATTTTTATGATACATTCGGGTAAATATGGTCAATATTAACTAATTTATACATAAAAAGCAAAGATTGACTGGGTATTTGCAAAATAAATGAGGTTTATAAAATTTCAAAATCTAATAAAAATCTTTTAGCGTAGTTTGATGAAAATTCATAAATTTTTAGCTTCCTTAAATTAAACGTAACATTTTTCAATAAATGAACTTTAAACATAAACGCACAAATAACAAAGATATTTGTAATTTTGTTTGAACGCCAATACAAACGTAACGATCAGCGAGCCAACGACGTCACTAATTCGTGCCATTTTGTATGGAGCGTTTTTCAAGGATCCGTGGTAGTGCCGCAAATCTGACCCTTTAAATCCCTGTAGCTCCGAAAGTAATGATCGCAGATACCTTGGAGACCCTTGGAGTCGCAGTGCCAAAAAAATTCACCGAATTCACGGATGCTAGAGTTGCCTCGACTGGTGACAGAAGGGCTGACTCATTTTTTGCGCAAAGGGTCAGCCTGGCTGTCCAGCGCGGAAATGCAGCCAGTATTCTTGCCACCATTCCACGTGGGCATGATTTGTATTAAAATAAGTTAGCTTAAGTTTCTTTCACAATAAAAAAAAGTAGACTTTTTAAACGTCAAGTTTGACTATTTGTAACGACTACCACCAGTGATTTAATTTAACGTTCAAGTTTTTTTTCTACCAGCTAGCCCTTGACTACAATCTCACCTGATGGTACCTAAGTGATGATGCAATCTAAAATGGAAGCGGGCTAACTTGTTAGGAGTAGGATGAAATCCACACTCCTTTCGGTTTCTTCACGACATCGTTCCGGAAAATTAAATCGCTTGGCGATACGTCTTTGTCGGTAGGGTGGTAACCAGCCACGGCCGAAGCCTCTGACCAGCCAAACCTGGACCAATTAAAAAAAAAACCTCAATAAGCCCAGCCGAGAATCGAACCCAGGACCTCCGTCTAGTAAGTCCACTGGTACCGTCAAAATATGAAATATGAAATAAATGAGTTTTGCATTTTTGAGATGATATTATAAGATTGTATTTGGTAGATAAACTGATCATACGTACAAACAATTCAAAAATGGAACCTTCTTTTAAGTCGGTTATAAACAAAACGAAGACCAATAGCATCTCGATTAAACTTTATTTATTCGAGCAGCAAATGCTTTAGTATTAAACGTTGAACACAACTCGAACTAAATTACTTTGAAAGTCATTTAAACTTAGCGGAAACGGTCTTTTGATACTGAACGCTCGATTCATATTTCATTTTAAGCATAAGCCTTGGACACACTGATGCATTTATGATTGTGGTTGTGTCGACGGACGCGTTACGGTTGCATACACGGTTAGGTCCACGGTTGCGTCTACGGTTCCGTCCACGGTAGCGAACCTGCCACACACTGGGGTCCGTCTGATCCTAACCTACGCTAGTGTAGTGTTTGCCCACCGTCCCCAAAACGACCCTTAGGCCGCTTCAAACCCTACAGAATCGTTTTCTGCGTCAAATCACGGGCGCGCCGTGGTTCTTACGCAATAATGACCTCCATAGAGATCTAGAATTACCGACAATAGCTAAGTACATGAAACGGCTCTCTCAAAACTATTTTGACATAGCTGCCACCCATCCCAACCAACTAGTGGTTGATGCCTGCAATTACACTCTCAACCTAAACGCTAACTGCAAGCAGAGGCGTCCCAAGAACGTCATTCACGATCCAGACGATGACATAACAACCGACAATGCTTCCCAGGCAACACAATCACAAGCTACACAGCGTCTTTGCCGGCGAAGACGAGGTCCCCGATATCTAACGTCACCCAGACGTGGGTTTTATAACTCACGATCTTGGGGGCGTCCGGACTGATTCACTCAGGTCACGGTTACCTGTTCCCGAATGACCCTCTAAGCCGAGGTCCGAGTCTCATAGGAGACGCCCTTAGAGAGTTCCGTCCCCTATCTTTCTTTCAGCCTTCGGGTCTCATCTCATCAGGCGATGCTTCTGCGCTCGCCCAACCCCCCCGGTGACTCCATAGTGGTTCCGCAGGAAGCTATCGGCACCTACTTTGACAAAAAAAAACTGCTCGTGTGGCATGGGAAGTACTGAAGGATGCAGGTAGAGGGGTCATGTGACCACGTTACTCGTCCTGTTGCATTTCATACTGCTCGTCCTGCCCACCGCTACCTATTATGTGTAGTTTTTACATCAAAACTTTGAGAAATGTAAGGACACTTTAAAAGTGAATAAATATTATGACCTAACAAATGAACTAACTAAAAATGGCTTGGTAGTTAGTCTGTACGCCGTAGAAGTAGGTGCGAGAGGATTACCACCAAAAACTCTCTATAACTTGCTTAAAGACCTTGGCCTCTATAGAAGTGTTGCTAGTTCTATATTTGAACGCGTATCCAAAGCTGCTTTAATAGGATCTCACCAAATTTGGATAGGTAGGGAGAACAACAATTGCAGGGAAGGAAGTGTTGATCGATCGTCAAGGAATTCCTTAACCCTACATCCAGTAGTCACAAGTCCTGGACTTTGCTTGGTGTTTTTCTCTCTACCACGCGATGGACCCGGCACCTGCACGGTGAATCCATGGAGTGCTAAGATATTCGTTTCTCTCAAATAAAATAATTGAATGAAACCACGCAAGAGTCGTGAATGACCACATCTGTACTAGGGGGTAATCTCTGAATTTGAAAATTCTTTTACAACTTGGCTATATTTTAACTCCTTATTTTCACGGGAACGGGAACTACTAAAGTCCGCGGGGCATTGGCGTGTTTACTATTACTAGTTTAAATACTATTATTAGGATTAGATAAAAGAAAACAAAACAGTAGGGGACGATGTCGCAGACTTCCAATCCTACTAATATTACAAACGCGAAATTTTGTATGGATGTATGTTTGTTTGGATGTTTGTTACTCTTTAACGCCGCTACTACTGAAGCGATTTGGCTGAAATTTGGAATGGAAATAGATTTTACTCTGGATTAACACATAGGCTACTTTTTATCCCGAAAAAATCCATAGATTTCTGAGATTTTCGAAAACCTGATGATTTTGATGGTATGAATGTTTGTTACTCTTTCACGCCTCGGCTACTGAACCTAAACACCTGAAATTTGAAGTAGAGATAGATTATAGTCTGGATTAACACATAGGCTACTTTTCATCAGTGAAAAACTGAATTCCACGCGGACGAAATCGCGGGCGTCCGCTAGTAGTAAAATAATCTTGCCAATAAAACAAATTAGTACTTTAGCACTATCATCTTGTGTATGCAATTGTGCGTTATCATATTTTCTTAGACATAATATCTATACCTTCCTTAGTACTTAGTATAAAGTGCTCTTGTATAATTAATAACAAACATAATGACTTGTAATAAATAAATTTATTGATAAACAAAACTGCATAAACAAATATATAATTATGATTATAAAATTTAAAATAAAACGATGTATCTTGTAGAAAATACATCAGTATTCCCAGGGAATTTGAAAAGAAGACATCAGAATACACAATGGGATTCAAAAACAAAGTCGTAATTGTGACAGGCGCCAGCTCAGGCATCGGGGCAGCAATTGCCACAGCATTCAGCGACCAAGGAGCGAAGGTGGTAATGGTTGGGAGGAATGAAGCAAAGCTGAATAAAGTTGCTGCCAAATGCTGCAAGCCTCTGGTCTTGATCGCTGACGTTGCCAAAGATGACGACGTAAAGAAGATTATTGAGCAAACTATCAAGAAGTACGGTCAGATAGACGTCTTGGTCAACAACGCTGGTCTTGGACGTAAGGCTTCGATTCTTGATGAGAACCTTATGGAAGCATACGACACCATCATGAGCGTTAATGTCCGTGGACTTGTACATTTGACTTCCCGCGCCGCACCGTATTTAGCGAAAACTAAAGGTAACAGTTTCATTTTATTTGCTGATAGGTGACCGATTTTTAGGGTTCCGTTAAAAATTACTTTTTTAGGGCACCTACTTGTATAGTGAGGATGAATTGTTTTACTCGTCTATATCATAGTGTGGGGTAGGGTTTGATGGGGTCTTTAAAAGATGAGAGGGAGAAGGAGAGTCTTCTCCCTCCCATCTCGTCTTCATTTTGACTTCGGGTCTCGAGCCAACCCCAGCATCCAGCGGCTCCCTGCAACCCGCTCGGTCCTCGGTCTACCTAGTGGGGGGTCAACCAACACTGCGCTTTCCGGTGCGGGGTTGCCATTCCAGCACCTTGGAACCCCAATGTGCATCGGCTCTTCGAACTATGTGGCCTGCCCAATTGGCAATGCCGCATTTATATGCATTAATATTTATTTAGAAGTCCGTGATAGCCCAGTGGATATGACCTCTGCGTCCGTTGCCAGAAGATGTGGGTTCGAATCCGGTCCGGGGCATGGCACCTCCAACTTTTCAGTTGTGTGCATTTTAAGAAATTAAATATCACGTGTCTCAGACGGTGAAGGAAAAACATCGTGAGGAAACGTGCACTCCAGAGAATTTTCTTAATTCTCTGAGTGTGTGAAGTCTGCCAATCCGCATTGGGCCAGCGTGGTTGACTATTGACCTAACCCCTCTCATTCTGAGAGGAGACTCGAGCTCAGCAGAATAGGTTGATAACGAACGAATATTTATTTATTAAAGGTAACGTCGTCAACATAGCGAGCGTGGCGTCTCACATCCCCTCTCCATTACCAGGCTTCCTGAGCTATTGCATCTCCAAAGCTGCTGTATCCCACTTCACCAGATGCGCTGCCGCCGAGCTGGCATGCCAAGGCGTCAGAGTGAACTCAATTAGCCCAGGGCCAGTCAAAACGGACTTCATAGACAATGCCAAGATGGACTTCACATGGGACGAAGCTGGTGATAAAACGGTTTTGAAAAGAGTGTCAGAGCCTGGAGAAATAGCTGACTTGGTTCTGTTTGTGGCTAGCGCTAAAGCTATAGGCATTACCGGTTCGGATTTCCTGAGTGATAATGGACTTATAGTAAAACGCAGTTAGATAACTAATAACAGTGTGCCTAGTGAGATTTTTCAATATTTTCATACTGTTACTATCGCGTTGACGTAAACGCGAATTTATATGGAATTGAAACAGTTGTGCAGACTAGATGGCGTTGTTGCAATCCCTTAGAAATTCGCGTTTACGTTAACGCGATAGTAACAGTATCAAACAGTCACTATGGCCTCAGTGTACCTAGTGGTAGTTTTCAATATTTTCATACTGTTACTATCGCGTTGACGTAAACGCGCATTTATATGGAATGGACACAGTTGTGCAGTAGTGCCACTAGATGGCGCTGTTTTAATTCCTTAGAAATTCACGTTTACGTTAACGCGATAGTAACAGTGTCAAACTGCCACTAGGCCTTCTGTTTACAATACTTTACTTTTTGGGACACCCTGTGTATCGTCGCAGCAGCGGTACACTCACACTATAATAATGATATTTATTTTACTACCCGCTAATGATTGTTCTTTGTTTTTCTTCTCTTTTTCGTTTGTTATTTAATTTTTTCTTTAATATTGTATTATGTAATAATAACCAGTGCACAGTAAAACCAACTGTGGTTTGTGTTTTATTATTTTTAACCGACTTCCAAAAAGGAGGAGGTTCTACGTTCGGCTGTATGTATGTTTTTTTTTTTTTTTTTTTTTTTTTATGTATGTCCAGCGATAATTCCGTCAATTATGGACCGATTTTGAAAATTCTTTTTTTGTTTTGAAGGGTTTACTTCCAGGGTGGTCCCATTTTTTTCATGTCAGGATCTAATGATGGCATCCTGGAGAAATTGAGGGGAACTTTCGAAAGTTGTAGAGACGGCTAGTGCGTTTGTTAGTGTTTCCATAAGGTATTTTAAGCCACTACAACTTTATGAAGGTTTGGAGTTGGTCTGATGATGGAGCCGAAACACAGACGATGGAACTCGTCAAGGATTTACAGCAGTCACTTTTTGTTTGGGCTTGATTAATTTGTATTGATGAGTACTTTCTACCTATATGGGTTGTGACTGTATTAAGGGTCTGGTGATGAAGACGAGGGACAGTGAAGAGAACTCCTCGACGGTTCACAGTAGCTACCTTGTGTTTGGACTTGATAAATTTGTATTGATGAGAACTTTCCACCTAGATGGATTGTGACTGTATTAAGGGTCTGATGATGAAGACGAGGAACAGTGAAGAGAACTCCTCGACGGTTCACAGTAGCTACCTTGTGTTTGGACTTGATAATTTTGTATTGATAAGAACTTTCCACTTAGATAGGTTGTGACTGTACACACGCAGTAGGTATGCTAACACTAAAAATAAAAAAATAAAAATTTTAATAAAAAAAATTCAACCGACTTCCACCCCTAAAAATAACTAACTAAAAAGCAAAAAATAACATCCTACCTATGTGCTACCTTCTGATCAGTTTGAAGGCGGTGCCAAGCCAGTGTCGTGTTTTAATTAAAGCTGTTTCTGAAAGAACCACGTAAATTTTGTAGTTTAAACGTGTTTAATTAAAACATCACTGGCTTGGCACCGCCTTCAAACTGATCAGAAGGTAGCACATAGGTAGGATGTTATTTTTTGCTTTTTAGTTAGTTATTTTTAGGGGTGGAAGTCGGTTGAATTTTTTTTATTAAAATTTTTATTTATTTATTTTTAAATTATGGTTAGGTTTAATTTAAATATGTTTTTTGTAGAATAATAAATAAAAAAAATAAGATACGAGTTTTTATTAATGAAGTTTCTGTACAAGTAACAGAGGTTTCTCTCTTTTCTTATTTTTGGAGTTTACTCCTTAAGGATAGATTATACATATATAGTCCCCGGTATGAAAAAATATGGGCAGTAAAATTCGATGCACAAATGACAGCGTTGCGTTTTTTGTGCGCAACCTATTCTGCGCACCTTTCACTTTTCAGGCGTAGTATTCATAATCATAAATCATAAATCATTTATTGCCAGAATGTGGTCATATACAGATATTGTTACATTTTAATGTTCATACACAATCTGCCTCATAGGCGTGCAAGCCGAGTACATTATAATAATTTTTATTTACTAATATTAGATTTGTATATTGAGACGTACATAGTGTATGCTGCGGGGCAACATACTCCTTTTTAGACAGTTGATCTGAAAGAGTAAACTCCATTCGTGCGTCGGAGCTGACACACACTTTTTTTTAAATATGTAACTGCGCATAAAATAAGTTTTCGCAGAAAATTACAATGAAAAATATTCAAATTCGTTTATTATAATACGCCTGTGACCATGTATTTTTCGAGTTAAAACTAGCCTATCTGTTGTTCCATAACCTCCCAGTGACCGTCCCATTAAAATGCTTCAGCCGTTCCTGAGATTAGCCCGGACAAACAGAAAGACAGACAGACAGATAGATAAATAAAAAATATGTTTTACTCGTAGTAAAGTATATTGTAATTGTAAATCTTGATATTAATGCGAAAGGTTCATTCATGACGAAATCTCGAAACCACTTGACGTACCTACTAGGATCAAATTTGGCAGGGAGGTAGTTTATAGTTAGTAAACCCTCATTCGCACAAGAGTTTTTTTAAAGGACGTTAAAAAACCGTTCAAATATAGTATGAAGTTAAATAATAGTAGATTGTTATACAAGGGGCTAAAAAGACCCATTATATACGAGGTATTTTTAGGCCTAAATATATATAAAGATCAAGTGTGTATTATTCACGCCAATTGTTTTTTAAATTCTCGCTTTTTAATTTTATTTTTCTTTCAGATGAGAATAAGGCAAAGGTACAGGTACACCATACAGGATGTCCCATGTCTTCAAATCTCGCTCTATTCGCAAGTCAATAAAAATTAAATAAAAAAATTAACGCATTCCACAGACAAGAACGCTGCATTTCATTCTAAATGCAAGTTTTAATTTTTATCAAACAATCAGAGCTTTATCTAATAAGATGATTCTATTTACGAATAAAACCTCCTTCGTTATACAGTAGGCTAGTACTTGGCTAGTACTCGTAATAGACAATAATTAAAAAAACAAAATTACTTTAGCCCCTAGAGGTGGCTAGAGAGGTGGGTGGTTTTGGGGTGGGAAATGGTGGCAGTGGCTACGCTCAGGTGTGCGAGCTGTGCTATTGGGTCCTGTCACAAGTCAGATGTTACACGTCCCCGTCGTCCACCCTGGGCAATGTTGCAGTATCTAAACCGGGCTCGCACCTTTTCACATCCAACCTCGGGCTGCAATAGCGGAGTATCATTCTGGCGGTACACTGTGTACACTCCCATACACTGTTGTACTTTTCCTCTCCTATACCCACATCCCCTCCCACCTCCTGTCTAATGCCCACCTTAAACCCAATCCCCTACCAGTCCTTCCTAACTCTCCTCCCCCTTAATTCCCTACTGTCTAAACACACCCACACCCCGGAGGAGAAAACCTCGACTCCAAAAATCCCCAAATCCAAGGTGTTATACGTACCGTGCCGAAGGATGCATGGCTGAGGGGGTGCTCAGTCCTTAACGGAGTCTCCTCGACACCAGGGCAAATCGAGGTAGTATCATGCCCTTCAGGCGGCAAGCGGGGCTCTGCTGTCTGTGACCGCTTATTTCCCTTGCTACTCGTGGGACTTGCTGGAGAATTCAAATCTACAAGTTTCTTTTGCCACATCTTGTGGCACCAACTCTAAGGCGCAGAGGCCTGTCGTAGACTCTGCAGAGCCTGGAACCAGCTCGTTCACTTTCGGGAGTGGCCAGAAGGTCGGCGGAGACGTCATCGCCTCCGAAACGCCTATGGAAACACCCCTTGTGAGCGAGACCAAACCACAAAGCCAAGGCGCTAGACGCAAAAAACTTTGTGGTGCTGCGCGCAAGCGCCTTCACCGGCTTGTAAAGGATGGGGGGCTAGAATACAATGAAGCCCTCACCCTATGCCGCAAGCCCTGGGCGGAACTACCTGTGGAGAAACCAATAGCCTCCAACGAAAGCCGCAAACGCGGCAGATCGGAGGAGGAATCTCCAAAGGCAAACCCACCCAAGGCACAAAAAATGTCAACGACGCCTGACGGCCGCACTAAACCGGCCGCCAGCTATCGGGACATTACAGGAGCTCTTCGTGTGGGGATTCGAAACTCGGAACCTATGACGACGGAGCAAATGGACCTTGTCCGTTCGGCACTTATGGAGGTCATGTATCAAACATGTCGCACCATAAACGTCGAAAACATGGGCAAGGGACCCAGGTTTCTTGGCTTCTCCCACAAGCCTGGCTGGATCCTGATTACTTGTGTAGACAAGGAAAGCCAGGACTGGCTTGTGGAAACAGTCAAAACCTGCAAACCATGGCCTGAGGCACAGCTTTCCATACTTCTGGAAAACGAATTGCCTAAGCCATGGACTGTGTCAACCTTCATCCCTAAGAATCTAGCGAAATCCACCAAGCTAGCACTAGGGATGCTGTGTTGGCAAAATCATGAGCTGAACCCAACTCACTGGAGGGTCCTCCATGAGAAGGCTGACGATAAGGGCATCCTAGCGTTTCTCTCTCTGGATGACTCCTCAATGGAAGTCCTAAGGAAGTACAATTTTAAAATATTCCTGGGCTTCTATTGGTTGTACTTCAAGCTCAGAGGAGGGCCTAATAGCCCAACCGAGCCAACAGCTGACACTCAAGACAGCGCAGACCACCCTACCCCTGGGCCGAGTGGAAACGGTGGCGGATCGGCCGCTGGACGTTCTATCGCCAGCGCAGGCCACTCCGCGGCCGGACCGAGTGGTTCTGGGAGAGGGAGGACAGCTGAAAGAGTGAAAGCTCTGGCTAACAAAAAGGCAACTGGCAGAGCGCCGAGGAATGCCCCACCCGACCGAGGTCGTCATTCGCCTCAAACGGATAGGGGCAGAGACCGGCCTCTACCGGTCATAAAAAGGGCCAAATAAATGGCAATCCAGGGGTCCATGGTGAGGTTTCTGCAAGCCAACCTCCAACACGCAATTGCGGCCTCTGCTATCACAGAGTGCTGCCTTGTTGAGGGGAAAGCAAACCTCGCCCTTATTCAAGAACCCTGGATCTCCAAAAGCGGTACTATCCTCGGGCTGAATGCTGGCGGTAAGTTACTATCACATGCCAACGGCTCGAGGCCCAGAGCGTGTATCGTTTTTGATAGATCTATTAACTTTCTGCCAATTCCAGGAGTCTGTACCGATGACCTTGTGGCAGCATTTGTAAACATCAAAGGGTGGGAAGGACGGAGGATAATTATCTGTTCAGCCTACCTACCCGGCGAAGTAACAAATCCTGCAAACGAGTTGCTCCCGGTAGTCGAATACGCCCGGAAGCACAACGCAGAACTACTGGTGGGTTGCGACGCGAACGCCCATCACGACGCCTGGAGTAGCACTGACACGAATGATAGAGGTGAGTTTCTCTACGATTTCCTCTTAGCTAATAACCTTCAGGTCTTAAACAAAGGCAATGTACCAACCTTTGTCACAAAAACTAGAAAAGAAGTTCTAGACATAACCTTCGCCACCGTCAATTTAGCCAGGAGAATTAACGACTGGCAGGTGAGTAAGGAAAGTGCAATGTCAGACCATAGACACATAGGTTTTAACCTGACAACAAATTTTCCTACGGAAACGGTTACATACAGGGATCCTAGGCGCACTAAATGGACGGACTATTGCAGCAGCCTGCAGTGCAACCTAGAGCTAGTTCCTAAAAGTATAAAAACGCTAGAAAGTCTGGATCTAGCAGTTGAAGTTGTCACCGAAGGAACTATTAAAGCCTTCGAAGACAACTGTATGCTCAAGACCAAGACTTCTAAACACAAAGTGCCGTGGTGGAACTCAAAGCTTAAGCGCTTGAGGGACAAAACACGCAAACTATTCAACAGGGCTAAGACGACCAAGGAGTGGGACATCTACAGAAAAGCCCTAACCGAATACAGCAAAGAAATTAGGAAGGCTAAAAGAGCATCATGGAGAAGATTCTGCGAGGAAATAAGCAACTTGCCTCAAGGTTCCAGACTCCAAAAACTGCTCTCCAAAGCCAAACCTAATCAGCTAGGCTTGTTAAAAAAGCCTGATGGCTCCTTCACATGTGATGAGAAGGAAACCCTAGAATTGCTAGCACACTCTCACTTCCCAGGAGCGGTCAGTACTAACGCTAGAACTTTGGCGCAGGCTCCATGTAGGCCTCATATTGAGGACTGGAGAAGGGCCACCATAGTTTTCAGACCTGGAGCAGTGAGGTGGGCTATCAACTCTTTTGAATCGAACAAAGCTAGTGGGATTGATGGAATAACACCTCTTTTATTACAAAGAGGTGCAACCCTGCTAATCCCACATCTGGTCAAAATCTTCAGGGCGAGCTTTGCCTGGGGATATATTCCAGAAAATTGGACCAAAGTAAGGGTCATATTCATACCTAAAGTGGGAAAAAAGGACTACGCCATGCCTAAAGCCTTTAGACCCATAAGTCTCTCTTCATTTTTACTAAAAACAATGGAGAAGGTACTGGATAGGTATATTAGGGATGGGATTCTCATTGAGAGACCCATCCATGTAACCCAGCATGCCTATTGCAGAGGACGCTCCACAGAAACCGCCCTGCTAAGCCTGGTTGATAAAATCGAAAAGGCACTGGAAGACAAAGAAATCGCCCTCGCGGCGTTTCTAGACATTGAGGGAGCTTTCGATAACACTCCCATCCGAACATTGGTGAATGGTCTAACCAGCAAACTGGCTGACCCAACCACTGTTCGCTGGGTCGAAGCGATGCTCTCAAACAGAATAGCCAGATTTAAGCTAAACGACATCTCGACTGAAGTGCTTACGACAAGGGGATGCCCGCAAGGCGGGGTCTTGTCACCCCTGCTATGGACCCTTGCAGTCGATCACCTGCTGTATAAGATGGCTGAACTCCGCATAGATACCCAGGGATACGCGGATGACCTGGTAATCATTGTGAGAGGAAACTGCCAAAGTACTATTTCGTACCTCATACAGAAAGCACTAAACACCATTGAAAGATGGTGCAAAGAGAATGACTTATCTGTTAATGCAGATAAAACAGTTATTGTCCCATTCACCAATAAGCATAAACTCGAAAAACTCGAGCCGCCTATTTTGAATGGAAAACACATTCCGTTCTCGTGCGAGGCTAAGTACCTGGGTATTACCTTAGACCAGAAACTTACTTGGAACTCTCACGTGGATGGTACACTAAAGAGGGCGAAAACAGCCCTCGGTATCTGCAGTCGACTGGCAGGAGCACGATGGGGGCTGAAACCTAAAATAACCCTCTGGCTCTATACAGCTGTGGTGAGGCCGATTGTATCTTACGCCTCAACAGTTTGGTGCAGGAAAACGATGCAGAAAAACACTCAAAGTAAGCTTAGCAGTCTTCAAAGATCTGCCTGCTTGCTTATAACCGGAGCCATGAACACCTCACCTGGAGCAGCTCTTGATGCACTACTTAACCTCCCGCCCCTGTTTCTCTACTTGGAAAAGGAGGCAAGAGAGGGCATGTACAGAGTAATCTGCCAGAAAGAGGTGAACTGGCTTTCTCAAGTTATGAGGAACCTACAAAACTCAGTACTTGATATTCCAGTTCTGGGGATGCCATCAGACACTATGACCCCAAACTACTACTTCCAAAGGAACTACACCGTTGAGATACCCGATCGGGACAGGTGGCTAAAAAATGAAATAACTTGGAAAGCGGGAAGCCTAAAGTGCTACACCGATGGTTCCAAGTCAGGAAAAGACGTAGGCTGTGGAACCTATGGAGAGAAGCCCAGGGTGAAAATTCACCGGAACCTGGGAACGTATACCTCCATCTTCCAGGCAGAGGTGTACGCCATTATTGATTGTGCGGAAGCCTTGCAGCAAAACAACTACGTTAACAGAACTATTTATATTCACTCTGACAGCCAAGCGGCTCTTTCAGCCTTGTCCGCGGAGGTTATTACCTCTAGACTTGTTGAAAACTGCTGGCAATGTCTAAATAACTTGGGCAACCGTAATCAGGTTATCCTTCGCTGGGTTCCAGGGCATGCAGGAATAGTCGGCAACGAAAAGGCGGACCAACTTGCGAAACTAGGCGCGAGGTTACCACAGACAGGACCTGAACCCTTCTGTGGTATACCTAAAAGCCTAGCCAAACTCACCCTGTTAACTTACTGTTACTACGACACCCTTATTCGCTGGAGAAAACTTCCAGGAATGAATCACTCAAAAGCGCTAGTAAAATCCTTCAATAAGAAGGCTGCTTCAGACCTACTAGCGCTTAGTAGGAAAAACCTATGTATCTTAGTGCGGGCACTTACCGGACACTGTGGACTCAATAGACACATGTTCAATCTTAAACTCCGGGACACAGATCTGTGCAGACTCTGCCTAGAGGCAGAGGAAACACCTATGCACATCTTATGCAATTGCCCAGCTCTAATACATAAACGCAACCTCCACTTAGGGCATTACACAATGGATCCAGAGGAGGTGAAACACATCCCAGCCAAGAAACTGCTGCTGTACCTGGCAGCAACCAGTATTGGAGGGGAAATCTAGTCAGTGGCGATCACAATAGATCGGTAACGGTCAATGTGATACAGGACCTCAAGAAGACCTGCAGAGCCGCGACATTAAGAAGAAGAAGAAGAAGAAGCCCCTAGAGGCTAATATGCTTGTTTAGCACCGCCGTGGAGTGGTAATATGACAATGTTTTTGAGCAAGAGTAGTGAAAAGGTCTATTTCCAATGCCCAAAATTGAACACTGCTCGAAAAAAAGCGTCGTTTTTTAAAACGCTGTCTGTGAACTTGGGAATGAAGGGCTAAGGGCGGACAAAGTCGCGGGCGTCCGCTACTGGACTTTAGCCCTGATTCGCACGAGAGTTTTTTTAACGGACGTTAAAAAAGTGTTCAAATACAAGAAATGCATTCCCAGGTATATGTTCACACGACAGCGTTTTTAAAGCACCGCCTTCAAGTTGATCAGAAGGAAGCACATACGATGTTTTTTTTGCTTTTTAGTTTAGTGGTAACATTCATGTGATTTTGAAGTAGGTTTTTTTTTATTAAAATTTTTCGTTTTAAATTTCAGCCAAATTGGTTTAGTAAAATTGCGACGCTAAAGAGTAACAAAAATCAAAAAATTCGCACATACTTTCGCGTGTATTGTATTATCATAGCACAGTAAGTAGATACATAAACAAAACTTTTAATAAGAATATATAAAATAATTTTCCGAAACCTACGTAAGTGGCAGGAAACTTTTACTGTTAATTGGAATCGCCACTTGATAGCTAATATTAAATTACTAGAAATTGCCCTCGACCTCGCTCGCCTCAGTAATTGTTGTAAACTGAAGCCTTTTAGAAGTATAACAGAGCGAAAGCTTCTGAGACTGCCATGGGCAGAACTCCTTTAGTTTATAAAAGCTATAATTTTCTCAGGGGCTAAGTGATAGCCCAGTAAGACGCGTGATAGCCCAGTGGATATGACCTCTGCCTCCGATTCCAGACGGTGTGGGTTCGAATCCGGTCCGGAGCATGCACCTCCAACTTTTCAGTAAAATGCACACAATTTTAAGAAATTAAATATCACGTGTCTCAAACTTCTTAATTCTCTGCGTGTGTGAAGTCTGCCAATCCGTATCGGGCCAGCGTGGTGGACTATTGGCCTAACCCCTCTCATTCTGAGAGGAAACTCGAGCTCTGCAGTGAGCCGAATAAAAAAACAGACAAAATGTTGTCCAATAGCGGAGTTGTTCAAGTCCTATATCTGTCGTCCCAACGCAACGAAAGAGACAGCGGTATTTCCGGTAGCGCCGCCGTTGGTTAAAATTTGTCTATTTCTCATCTACAGGCATCTACTACCTTAGAAAAGTACAATAGACAGCTATGGAACCGTGGCGTCCACTTTATAAATGCAAAATTCACTGTCTACCCTTGAAGGCTCATCATGAATCAGTACCTACTTGAGAAGAAAGTTTCCGTTTTGTGATCTTTTTACGTATAATGCATACCTTAGTTAAAAGTCGTGTGCAGGCCATTGTAGATAAGGTACAATAGACAGAATGAAATGAGAACTAAGGATACACATAGAAGTAGTAGCCAATGACATTCAGTAATATTGCCTTAAAAAAAATTTAAATAGGTTTTTTACGCAAAAACTTTACCTCTTTATAATAATCTATACTAATATTAAACATATAGCTGAAGAATTTGTTTGTTTGATTGAACGCGCTAATCTCAGGAACTACTGGTTCGATTTGAAAAATTATTTCACTGTTAGATAGCGCATTTATCGAGGAAGGCTATATGTTATATCCGTATTCATACGGGAACGGGAACCACGGGTGAAACCGCGCAGCGTCAGTCAGTATTAGTAAGAGAAAAATCCAAACAGACTAATATAGTACAAATGCGAATGTTACTTTGATTGTATGTTACGTTTTCACGTGAAATTAATCCGATTTTAAAAACTGTATATCACTAATTGAAATTGAAAAACATTATCAGCGAGTAACATGGGGTATATTTTATCCCCGTATTACTAAGGGAAAGGGAACAAAGCGGGTGAAACCGCGAGGCACTTCTAGCAATTTATAAACATCTACAGAGTTCCGAAAATAGAAACTCCACCAAATTTTCTTCCACTGCATTTATTTCGTTCCTAAGCCATAAGTACATTTTAAGTTCTTTCATGTTACAAAGAGCGACAATTTTCACGTAATTTTCCACAAGACATTTGCTTTAGCGAGCTTCCGGGTTCACAACTTTAAATTTTCCAAGAAAATTCTCTAGGTAGGTAGTCACTTTGATCTTTATAATGGAAATTCAGGCAATATTCTACCCGTAGTTGAGAGCACGTTTTACAGAATATTTACTGACTTTGAAGGTAGTTTTGTATTTTTAATTTTTATATATGTTTTTCTACTACCATTTTGTAATTTACTCAATATTCAAAAGGAGGATGGCGAAAGTGGGAGTCACACTCAGAAGTGTCGTACACTCATACATTTACTAAAACTATTATTTTATAAGATGCTTGTAAAAAATATATTGAAATTTTACAGAATGAGAACCAAGATTACTTGTATACTTAGCATAGTAAAATTGTTGTACTTGTTGCCTGAGACCGAAACGCCTTGTCGTATTTATAAAGCAATCACGCAGTTGTATGTCAGGTGGCGATGTTTTTCAGTATAAAATTCACATTTATTCGTATGCATAGATAGGGTACCTTCTAATTTTAAGGTATATCTTTTTTCTCCCTGCTTTTCAAGTTTGGTTACCATTTGCTTTTTTCTTAGGTTAATCACGATTGACTAATTAACTATTAATGGGTTTCCATTATGTACGCTACTTCTATCTGCTAGTCCCAAAATACATGCAACCTCGCCATTCTCCTTTATTTATTTATAGTAGGCTCAGTTTACAAGCATTTCTGACACGTCAGTTGACTATTTGTAAAGATTCTACCACCGGTTCGTAAGGCAGGTTATGCTGAGAAGAAACCAGCAAGAAACTCAACAGTTGCTCTTTTAAAAAAAATCTCAGGAACTTCTGGTCCGATTTGAAAAATTCTTTCAGTGTTAGATAGCCCATTTATCGAGGAAGGCGGCTACATATTATCCCCGTGTTCCTACGGGAACGGGAACCACGCGGATGAAACCGTGCGGCGTCAGCTAGTATTTATATAAAACATGCAAACATATTATTAAGAGGGATAATATAGAGGTTGAAAGTTTAGTTTAGTTTTTTTTAGACCAAGCCGTAGGCGTCCGCTAGTATCCACTAAAGCGGAAATCGTTAGTAGAATGGGTTCCTTATCTGTTGTTTCAGTTTTATTGGGGTTATGTAAGCTACAAAAATAAAGGGCAAAAATATTCCGACATCCCACGTGTTCAAAGAAAACTGAACAAACAAGCCACTCCAGTAACATGGTTTTCAATCGAATTTCGTCGAACTGTTTGCTTACGGCATTGGAGCTCTCTGCAATTTCATTCGTTAAGGCCCGTTTACATTGTTCCAGTAATTTTTCGAAGACAACTATTCCAGTCAATCAATATTACATATTTGTTTTAAATATGTAGGATTGTATATGTCTGGACGATTTTAAAACGCGAAGAAAACGATCTGTCCGTTTCCTACTTATCGAGCCCTTATTAAGACAGTATACCTGTCATCCGCTATCTCTATAATCTTTCCTTCCTTGATCTCAAGCATGATATAACTATGAAACCAAACCGCAAGTATCAAGTGATTTATTGTGTGTAAGAGTGCTAGTAAATTCAGTACTTGGTGATAGACATTTTCAAAGTATGGTAAACGCTGGTTTGGGCCACGAGGAAAGACTTCACAGCAAAAGTGAGTTTTCTTTATAATCCTTTGTGTCCTAGATATTCCAGACCTTCCACAGTCCACGGGTCTTAACTATCGAAGCATTTTTGGCGTTAATTAATCACCTTTATCAATTTTTTCTGCCACAAAAAAAAATAATTTCACGCAAATGAAGTCAGAATAAATATTACTTTGACCGGAAGAACGTTAAGTAATATAACTTTGACGTGGTATAACCTGATCCTGCTGCAGTGATTATGAAAATGTTTAACTGGAACAATGTAAACCGGGTTATATAACCATATAGGGTGACGGGCAAATAAGCCCTATTATTATATTAAATACTAGAGTATGCCTTTTCCCGTGAATTCGTCTGCGTGAAATTTATTTTTTCACAAATTTCGCGAGAACCATGAAATTTTCCGGGATGAATAGTAGCATATAATATTATGTTGCTCAATAATCTCCTCTATATTCCAGAGGAAGTCCCATTGAATGCGGTACAGCCGTAAAATTAGCCAAGAACAAACACAGATAGAAGACAGGCAGATGGACAGACAGATAAAATTTTTAAAAATATTGTTCATGGTTTAGTATTAATGTATGGTAACTATAAGCACTTGGGAAAACACACTTATTCCCTTTTTGATTTTATTTTCGCGACAAAATGTTATAACCTTCTTCGTATTATGGTCTCAAATAGTGCTAAGTTTCACTATATACATTCAGTAGTTTCAGCGTGATGCCCGGTCAACAAAAAAAACGGCAAAAAATACATTTTTGGCTTCAGCATCGATTATACTCGTACTTGAATAATGCCCTCCAACATATTTTTTTTTAAATATTTTCAGTGTACAGAATTGGACCAGTTTTAATATAAGTATAGTTTACTAGCTGACGCCGCGCGGTTTCACCCACGTGGTTCCCGTTCCCGTAGGAATACGGGGACATTATATAGCCTATAGCCTTCCTCGATAAATGGGCTATCTAACACTGAAAGAATTTTTCAAATCGGACCAGTAGTTCCTGAGATTAGCGCGTTCAATCAAACAAACAAACAAACAAACTCTTCAGCTTTATAATATTAGTATAGATATATAAATACCTATAGTATAGTTTGTAGTATATATTTATTATAAGTATAAATATGTATATATCAGAAGTATTTGTGACAACAAATACATTCCAGATTCCAAGTAATTTCTCAATAGATTGCCCGGAGCCATGGTCGTATTAAACTTCCTTTTATATAATAACTTATTTACGAAAGGAAATAACATATCTTTTATACCAAGAAATAAATGCGAAATTATTTGTATATACAATTTCGAAAAGGTCACATGTCTGAAAATTTAAAAGTAATTAATCTATTGTGTTACATTTTGTTGTTTAATTTAGCCTTCGAAAATTATTTATTTTAGAATTATTTATATTTATAATAAATCTGTAGAGAGATACATGAAATATATTTCTAAAATAACTATTAGTAATCGATACTGATGCCAAAAATGCAATCAGTAATTTTTTTATCTGTCTATCTGTCTGTATGTTCGACACAAATACCTACTCGACGGATTATAACGAAACTTGGTACAATTATTCTTCTTACTCCTGGGCAGGTTATAGTATACTTTTCATCACGCTGCGAACAATAGGAGCAGAGCAATGAAGGGAAATGTTAGGAAAACGGGAGAAGTTACTCCATTTTTACAGTGATACTACTGGATTAAAGTGGTCTAAGGGCGGACGAAATCGCGGGCGTCCGCTAGTCAATAATAAGACAGAAATTTGGAGATGGAACAAAATTTAGATCAATTTCAATCTGTTGCCATCAAAGTCAAGATGCGTTTACCTACCTACTTACGAAAAAGAACAAATGGATTCACTTACGGAAGGAGTTTTTTAAACTAATCTTCCACGTTTACCCTACAGACTCATTCATCATTATTCATCTTCACAAAAGTCGTAAATTAAGTTACCGGGTAAAAGTCTTAACATCCAAAATTGTGCCATTTTTTACATTTGATTTTTAGTTAAAATGAAATTGTACTGAATTATTTTATCGCAGGCGTCCGCTACTTTAGCTTGACTCTACTACAATTAATATTTTTCTCATCCACAAAAATATTATCTTATTGTATTGTACCTCCCTCGACTTAAAAAATAATTTCCGGAAAGAGCTCTGAACCACTACTAATCACAATTCCAAGTACAGCCAAATCTATACAGGGTGATCGGGAGTATTTCCATAACTCTAGGGTTATATTCTTTAACAAAAATTAATTCAAAATGTACAAGAATGGTGAGAGACTTCGGCCGTTACCACCCTACAGGCAAAGACGTACCGCCAAGGGATTTAGCGTTCCGGTACGATGTCGTGTAGAAACCGAAAGGGGTGTGTGGATTTTCATCCTCCTCCTAACAAGTTAGCCGTTTGCATCTTAGATTGCGTCATCACTTACTCGTGACATCAGATGATTGTAGTTAAGGGTTAACTAAAGTAAAGAATAAAAAAAATGTTCTAAAATGAATATTTTCGGAGTAAATAATTCTTTTGTAAATAAATCTTAAAATGTGTCCCTTATACGCATCCTGTATAAACATTGCTTAGATTAATTGATTATTATGAAACACGGCTAAAACTCACGTGATATTAGGTCGGAGTATGCCTGATTAGTTTCGAACCCATACGGGGCCCTTAGTCATGAGCTGGTTCTTGCATCGCGGCACGATCCAAACTGCGAAGCGGCTGCGCGACGCGCTGCTGCTCGCATCGCGCGCTGGGAGAGGGGTTGAGTGGTGAGGAGTGAAGGTTCCGTTATACTCTCCGACGGTTCATTAATGTCATCTTCATTAGACTCGTCTTCTTGTAAGCAAACCGAATTAACGCTATCTTGTTCCAAATTTGTTCCAAGTCACATATAGACAATGAAATAAATACATTGCTTACATTGCATACATGCTTAGAACTCAAAATTGAGAATCTAACTGCAGATATCCAAGTCTTAGATAGTTCTAAAGTTTTCTAAAGACCCTACTTCAGTACTACCAAAGTTACCTAAGTTTGAGAGAAGTATAGCTAACTGTAAACTCACTAGATAGAAGAAGTTTGTGAGGTGGAAACTTCCTGAATTAAACTATTTAGTAGGAATGGTCTTTAACTTACCTGGTACTAGTCTAAATCAAAAAATCAAAAATCATTTATTTCAAGTAGGCTCAGTTTACAAGCACTTTTGACACGTCAGTTGACTATTTGTAAAGATTCTACCACCGGTTCGAAAGGCAGGTTCTGCTGAGAAGATACTGGCAAGAAACTCAACAGCTGCTCTTTTGAAAAAGTCATACAGTATTATAATTTACAATTGATAACAATTACAATTTCTTATAGTTTTATTTCCTGTGTGAAGGAGGAAGCTGATCCAATGGCCTCCAAGCGCTTCTACTTCTTCTTCAATCTAATTACTTAAATATATATACGACGAACCAAAGTCACTGACATAGCTCAGCAAGTCGCGAAGCTGAAGTGCCAAGGGGCAGGCCATATAGTTCAAAAAGCCGATGGACGTTGGGGTCCTAAGGTGCTGGAATAGTGACCCCATACCGGAAAGCGCAGTGTTGGTCGACCCCCCACTAGGTGGGCCGAAGAGTTATATATACAAATAATACCTAAATATTATACACAATGCCGAGTTGTGTGTTTAGGAAGTGTAAAAACTATAATATGTTAGATTACAAAATACGTTAGTTTAAAATCTCACTCGTGATATTATAATCTGCCGTCATATTGTGAACTGAAAATACTGATTATAATTTTTCTGTATATTATAATCTATCGGAAATGAAACATAAAATAGTGTTAAAAGTATTTTGTTTCAAGTAACCTCATAATATTATTAAAATACGGAAGCCTTTTCCCGAATACCGCAATAATTTACGTAGGTACCTTAATTTTTCATAAACACAGTTAATTTTTTCGGCGTATTCAAATTAGGGTCTTTTGTTGCGTTTCGTGTTGCGGTCAAAGGGCAAAATGTAAGCGCAAGTTGGGTTAACAAACCTAATTAAGGTGCTTGCTTTTGTGGAGGAAACGTGTAAAATTACTTGCTGGTTTGTTTTTTGAAGTGAAAGCTTCTCTAACCGCTTTGGGCACTTTTTGGTGGGGAAAAATCTTATGATTTTTTTATATAAGTAGGTTTTATTTATCTTATGGTTTTTTTTTATATTCCGCCTACTTGTATAACTGACAAGCCTAGCAGTGGATACCTCGGACAATTTTTGGTAAAAATTGATTTTGATGCAGAAAGCTTCAAACAGCTTTTCCGGTAGCCCGTAAATATCTCGTAGTAGGTACAATAAAAACCGTTTTTGGTCGCATAAAACGACTTTTAGTGATACATACCTAAAAGATGTTTCTTGTCTCTCCTGTAAAGTTCGTCAGTTTGCACATCACATCGAGACCGACGATATGCTTTTTTATTATAGAAGAGGATCCAAATATAATGCGACCTTTACCAAGCTGGTTATTGGATGAATAGTATTTTATATCAAACTAACTGACGCAGCACGGTTTTACCCGCGTAGTTCCCGTTTCCGTAGGGATACAAGGATAATATATATCCTATAACCTTCCTCGATAAATGGGCTATCTAACACTGAAATAATTTTTCAAATCGGACCAGTAGTTCCTGAGATTAGCGCGTTGAAACAAAAAAACTTTTCAGCTCTATATTATTAGTAGGTTGACTAAAAATTTCAGTCCAGGTTAAGATTACGGTAGTGTAAGGAACCAACGTACTTACTTTACAAAGACAATCCTATATTACCTCAGACCAATTACAGAAGGACCTGTATCGCACTCATAGTCACGAACAAAATTGTCTGTCATTTTCTGAAGAAAACGAGCTTAGATTTGGTATATATCTTATACTAAATTAGAAGTTTTTGCCCGTTTTTGAACGAGCTTAGATTTGGTATATATCTTATACTAAATTAGAAGTTTTTGCCCGTTTTTTACACCAATCAACTACACAGAAAGGTATTTTAACGGAGCTCTTTAACCGACTAACACGATTGCAACTATTCAACATCGATTATATAGAGGCAGTTTTTATAATCGCATTAGATCGTTGATCATATACTTTGACAGAAAAGTAACGTCTATACAATAATTGGTCTGAGTGTACCTATTACCGATTATTTAATTACTATTTCTTAATGAAATAATCTGTAGGTAAATCTAAACAACATTATAAAGCCTTATTAACCAATAAGCAAGAACCTTTTTCTAATGCTCAAGTTTAACTAAAAAGCAAAAAGTGGCTTGCCATATTCTATATTCTTATTTCTACTAAGTGCCCTATAAGAGTTTTAGCTTGTACACAGACTTTACATATTTTATCGTTTATTACCTATTTTATTATGCTGCTTTTTAGAAAAAAATGAATTTCAGAATTACACTCGTAAATAAATTGGTTATTTGTATACGGATTTACTAAATGTATCTACTTACTTTGTAGAGGATTAGGGTCGCCATCTTTAAAATCTAAGAACCAGGACAAGAAATATATCTCTCTTTTATTTATTTTTCTTTTTTTTAAATGTCTAACAAAGCTAATATAAAAATATAATACAAAACACTATTTTTTTTAATACTTATTATTATTTATTAATAATGCGAAAACAAGTATGTCTGTCTTTCTGTGTGTTACCTTTTCACGGCTCTGAAACGATATTTTAAGAGCAATTTTTGTTAGAGCCAAGTTTCCGCACCCTCTACCGGCTAAACGGTTATTTATGGACACTTGAAAAAATTATACTTACAGTGAAATCACAAGGAAAACTATAACAACTAAGTAGCAATTGCTACATAAAGAGTTATAGTCGACCAACTTAAAAAACGTAATTGAAAATCTAAAATTGCATACTAATTCCGTTGTTAATTAAAAAGATAAAGTTGTCAGTACGATAACTCAGAGTTTGTTAAAATTAGAAATCTGAAATTTGGTACAGATATGTATATTTATTACGTCTATAAAGTGGTAAAAAATTAAAAAAAAATTTTTGGGATTCCTTTCATATTATAATTATGGAATTTTTGTGAATTACATAAAGGATCATGATAGTAACGTAATCTACTAAACCCTACACGGTGTGTGGCCCGACTCGCACTTGGTTGGTTTTTTATTGTTCAACGTGATGTAGAATTGGTACATATCATTATCATCACAAACGACAAAAATACCCAATCCTACAAAATCATTGACCGTGGTAGCACCCTTAACTAAGCCAAATTTGAATTTAATAGCTAATCTCATTTCTCTAAAGTCATATTTACTTGAAAGCCCTTCAACAATAACTTGCCATAATAAAATTGTGCACGCTACAAGAATTCATAAATTGTTTACTTACGACGGCGATGGAGTTTTCAGAACTGTCATGAAAGCATCACAACAAACATCTTAGGGTGATGCCTCACCAGTGCGATGCGTTGTAACGTCGCAACGGATCATTTTTGGAGTTTACTCCTTAAGAATCGATTTTTTATAGCCCCCCGGTGTGAAAAAAATATGGGCAGTAAAATTCGATGAACGAATGACAGCGATACGTTTTTGTGCGCAACCTATTCACATGTATCATCTATGATTCACGCACCTTTCACTTTAACACAATTTTTTTATTATTTTTTAAGTTTATTCTTGACTACAACCTCACATGATAGTAAGTGATGATACAATGTAAGATAGGAGCCAGCTTACCTACTTGTTAGAAGGAGGATGAAAATCGGTTTTCGGTTTCTACACGACATCGTACCAGTACGCTAAATCGCAAAAACAATCAACGCATTGTATGCCACACCACTTGTACCGACTCGTAAATCTATGGTCACACCTTCGTTACGATGACGTCATGGTCGTGTCATCGCAACGCAGGTGTGGTCCCAATTAGTTTTTTATTATACCTACCTACTACTTACTAGGTCCTGGTCAAGCTTCGCTTTAACTTATGTGCATCCTATTTTTTTCCTATCCATACCCTACCCCTACCCTAAAAAAGTAATCTCCGTAAAAATCACCGTCGTACTTCCAAGAATATTTAAAAAAAAGAATTAGCCAAATCGGCTCAGCCCTTCTCGAGATGTGCGCTTAGCAATCACGTCTGTCGGGTAAGGTATGATGCAGCCTATGGTGGAACACGCTTGCCTGAAGATGATCCACTCTTGACTTGACGATACCCATTATTGAAGGTGGTCCGGAAGTCCGGAAAACGGACGGATAGCAGGGCATTCCACATCTTTGCAGTGGGTATAAGGAAAGAGGAACTAAACTGTACTTAATAGGTACTCGTCCGAGGAATATCGACGACGCAGCGGTGCAGATCTCTGCTATGTCTAGTACTTAGTCCTGTGGTAGAACGGCGAAATAAACAAAACAAAAAGTATACATTGACAATATTTTATTTTGATTATACAAATAATACACGAGAATAAAATTAGGACCACACAATTTCGGAGATATCAGTCAAAAAGTGGCAGTATCAAAAGTTTTTGCAGACGGGACGGAACGGCGACGCAACGCAGACAGGACGGCAACGCGACGGTGACACGACGTGATAGACTGCACGCCGGCTAACATTAGGAATGATGACAGTTTTTTAAATTGTATATAAATTAAGAGTATGCTAATAGTAAAGCAATTCTGTAAAAGGAACAGGGTATCTGTGATCATTTCTTTCGGACCTAGAGGAATTTAAAGGGCCAGATTTGCGGCGCTGTTGCGGATCCCTGAAAAACGCCCCATACAAAATGGCAATGACGTCGTAGGTAATGTAATAATCGTTAGATTTGTATGTGCGTTCAAACAAAATTACTAACATCTTTGTTATTTGTGCGTTTATGTTTATAATTCAAATATTAAAAAATGTCTCATTTAATGTACCTCAGGAAGCTAAAACTGTATGAACTTTCATCTAATAACGATAAAAGATTTTTAATAGATTTTGAAATTTTATAATCTTATTTATTTTGCAAATATCCAGACAATCTCTTTGCCTTTGCTTTTTATGTATAAATTAGTTAACATTGACCTTATTTGCCCGAATGTATCATAAAAATCAATATATTCAAACCTAGTCATCATCCCCATTATGTAACAACAAAATTTTAAGAGATATTGACCGAGAATCCATGACACTGGACCAAAGTCTCAATTGAAATTGAAGCCTCTATAGCTTAAGCAGGGGCGTACCTACCGCCGTATCAGCCATATCAATGTTACGGGATATAATTAGTAAAGTGTTATCTAGAATGTCACTGAATCTAGTGCTTCCCGAAAAAAAAATATACAAAAAAGCTGCTTAAACAATTTTTCTTCAGAAATGACAAAACTCTAAAACGCAATTTCTTTTTTTCCCCGGATTTTAAGCGTGCGTTAAAAAGTTGGAAACATCCTATTTATGTTAAATCGCTGTCATACTTATTTTAGGCAAGCATTTTTGTTTCTTATGTGAAAATTTTTACCTTTATGTGGGCCCTTAAACTAATTTTGATACAGGGCTCCTCCAAAGCACGCTACGCCACTGAGTTCAAGTAAAAACTAAAAATTGTAATCGAGCATGGCTAACGGATGTTGAGAGGGAGAGCTGTTACATCAGTCGAAAGCAGCCTTCATTTTTGTTCACTGCCCACATCCCTACGCGAGCTGCAAGCAGCGATATATACTTGAACGTCTGTGGCGGGCGTTAATCACCCCAGCGTCGCGTCGCCGTCACGTCCGATCTGTCCGTTCCGTCTTGTTCCGTCTGCCCAAACCGTAAAAAGAAGCAACAACATCAAAACAATCAATATAATAACTATAATTATCTTAGAACTATTACAATAAATTAAAATTAACTTAGTCACGTTCCATACAAAAAATATCAACGTTTTAATAATACCTAATAAAGTTTTATATCCATAAACATGTATAAATGTTTTAAAATTATGTTTTAACTAGGTAATACAAAAGTGAGATAGGAGGTAGTTGGAGTTAAAACTCTCAATTGAATTTATAAGTATATAGAATAATAGGTATACATATAGGTATAGTGCGACATAAAAGAGTAAAAGTTAATAAAAATGGAACTAATAAACTTGCTGTGTGGCAACACTGCATTTACTGTCATTATCACAAAGACCTGTCACTATAGAGCAACCAAATATTATTGATAGTTTTAAATTCGGATAATTACCAGACGAGTTACAATAAATATTATTTATTTATAGGGTTGTCAGGTCGCCGATATTAAAAGCAGGACAGTCCAGTCAGTTTGGCCTGACATTTGGATTAAAAGACAAGGACAGCCTACATTATTGAGGATTTTGTGTACATCAGTATTATCAAGCAATCATGATTATTACCGTAAATTTTAAACCCACACACTCTCGTCATTTGCTGGTTTGCCAAATTAAAAACCGGACACCGTTTATTTTGGCCGGACACGGAATAGAAAACCTAACTACGTCCGGCTTTATCTGGACACCTGGCAACATTTATTTATTATATATTACTATTTATTTAGATGAGATTGACTTAAATTTATTTAAATTTAATATATGTAAATCATTACACATGATGCTTACTTCGCGAGTAAGTATTTTCCAAATATACTCATTAATTTATTTATAGTAGATAATAATATTATTTATAACACATTTGCTCATAAAGTATCGCTTATTTCACCAATTTCAATATCGTAATGTATCTCATTACGCACATGTGTCGTAATGTAATATAAAACCTTTATCATGCGACTAATAACGAATGGTACTTTTTAAATCTTGGCAAAAAGTTTTTCAGAAAAGTGCTCAACACTTTATGAATAAAATTAATTTTGTGAGATTAAATGTAATAAATAAACATTTAATTCTTTCATTTTAATTATTTTGACAATAAATGACAACCATTTATCTGTAACAGAAACACAAAAATTTATTTACATTACTAGTCCTAATACTGGCTGTTTTTGGAGCATTTGCCTCTAAAAAAAACGCTGATGCTCGCACTTCGCTATCTTTGTAAAAATGACAAGCGTGTCAAAATCAGAAAAAATAGATGCATATTCACTTTCAGATAGTGTGTGCAAATGTGTTATAAAACGTCATATGACATACGTGCGCTTTGATAATTACAGCCTCTGCTTCCTTACTATAACTCTCGCCCTTGGCTCGAGCTGCAATATCGCCTCGGCTGTAATTTTCAACTTACCGCACATATATCTTAATGTACTATTTCAACATATCATCTTATTTAACGAACATAATATTACCTAAGTAGAACAAAATATCATTTATTATCAAGTATCAAGATAGTTGCAATCCCAAGTGGATGACAGAACACAGTGTTACCCTATGAACGACAATAAGTGACCACAGCATCCTCATTTATTTTCTACTCTTTTGTATCGCACTATAATTATGAATTCTAACAGTAGATAGCCAATGCGATCAGTAGGTATAACCTCATAGTTTCAATTACCTTTATTGTAACACTGAAAGAATTTTATAGCTTGGCAACTTCGATCGTAGCGATGAATAGACCCACGACTGATGTACGTCACTTCCCCGTACGCACGATTTCACACCCGCGCAATATTTCCCCCTGTCACCCGCATATCATGCTATAACGAACTTGCCAGATTATAGTTTAACTAACTAGTAAATAGTTCTCGAGATTAGCACATTCAACGAAACTTTTCAGCTTTATAATATTAAAAAAATATATCTCAATATTATATTATAAAGATATAGAAGTATAGGTGAACTTACAAATAGTTTAGAACTTCAAAACTTACATTAGGATCAATGTGCGTCCTATGTTTATAATTGCATACATTATGCACTAGCCGACGACCCACGGTTTCACTCGTAGTTCCCGTTCCCGTAAGAATACGTCCCGTAAGAATAATAAGGGATTAAACTTAGCCTATGAGACTCACAAATAACGTGGCTTTCTACTGGTAAAAGAATATTCAAAATCGGTTCAGTACATCCGGAGGTATTACAAACTTTACCTATTTTTAATATTAGTTTAGATAAGTTGCAGTGCTATTATCAAATAGGAACTTTAAGATGAAACACGAGTACTTAGTGGTAACGATCTAGTCCTATAGTCAAGCTTAAGGATTATTTGATTAAAACATGAATTATTTATTGCTTTAAAGGATATTTTTTTAGAATTTCATAGTCAATAGGACGATTAACTTTAGTCTCCGCATATTACAAACATTTTAAAAAAAATGCAACTCTCGACCAAAAAAATAACGAAATGTAAAAAAAAAACTTTTAGAAATATAAATAAACACTATTTACGAGTTCTTTTTTTTATAATGTGCAAATGATATACAAAAAAAATTAACAATTAATAATAATGACACGTCATGATCAGTATTGATCATGATCGTACAATTGAAATGAGAGCCCACTTCAACTATTTAAACTTTAAATGGCAGTTTAAATAAACTCCTTAGAAAAGCATTACCCGTGCTACAAATGTGCAGTTTTAACTAAACAGTTCCATTGTACGTGTGTAGTGTCAGTCATATTTAACTGTACATTTTTTCTAATTATATTGATTGAAATTTTGATTACATAAATTAAAACTGTGAATCTGTAGTATGTATTTACCATCTGAAAGCCTACTGGCAGTTTGATACTGTGACGATCACATTAACGTAAACGCGAATTTCTAAGGAATTGAAACAGCGTCATCTAGTGGCACTACTGCTCAACTATTTCAATTCCTTATCGCGATAGTAACAGGCCAGATCCTTGCCACAGGAGCTCCGAGGTACGTCAGAAATGACATCATTCACCGTGACACCAGGACGCCCTCCGTGGAGGAGTTCGTCCGAGGTCTAGCGCGCCGAATGTTCGCGCGAGCGGATAACGGACCGCACATTTATCTACATGGTATAGCACCGCACTGCGAAAGACCACCAAATGGGCGTCCTCTACCTCGTGAGCTTCTACAAATGGCCATCTCAGAAGACGTAGGCACCGGAGGCAGCGGAGACGACTTTATAAATGACGCAAGCACCAGACAAGACATCGCCGCGCTGAAGGACAATAATAAATAAAAATTTAAAAAAAAATAGGAAAAATTCAACTCATAGGCCAAGATGCCTCAGCCCCGAAAGGGGCTGGAAGAAATCACCGGGGGGAACAAGTTCCGCTGCGTCTTACTCGGGCAAGGAGGCAAAGCCTCGAGGCCCGTACCCCCTCACCCGACACTCTCGGGAGGAGATGATCCCCTCACGCGATAGTAACAAGTATGAAAACATTGAAAACTCCCACTAGGCACAATGAAGACCATGGGAGGTCTCCTTATGGTAAGTGAATACTACAGACTGTTTTCAGATATATAAAAAAAAATGTCGCGGAGACAATAACATAATCGTCATTTTTGAACACATCATTACGGTATCTACAATATTATTAAACTGTGACGAGACCAATCATTAATTCCATTGGTGTGTATATTATTTAAAACACTCAAAAACACGTTACAGTTATTATTAATACATTGAAAAAATTGAGATCAACTTTGTACAGAGGATCAACTAAACAGGTTATAGTATAACTACCAATTATAATTTGCTATTTTGAATTGTTATTTTATGTAAAAAAATAAATTTTAGGCCACCCAGTAGGCCTAAAATGCGACATCACGTGAAGACGAAATTGCATATTGTCGACCAATACCGCCAAATCGGAAATATTATTTGCTCTACCGTGGCGCGTTTCATATATTCGATCAATATCCGAGACGTCATTATAAGCTGCACAATATTGCCACTTGAATGCCATTGATCATTCCATTAAATAAGTTTGCAATGTCTATACTAAAATCAAACTCGATGTAGAATACTTTATAGTAAACAAAACAAAAATGTTGGTATAAATCGCTAGTTATTATAATATAAACCGTTCACGTTTTGTAAAATGATTAGAGGACTTTTTATATATTTATGAAACAGGCGAAATTAATATATATTATTATATAATATTGATAGATGAGGGTGAAATAGGGATTGATACTTTATATTGAGTTTCACGCGAAGTCGCAGGCGTCCTCTAGATTTAAATAAATTAGTTATGAAAAAGCATAGGTTAACAAACTTTTAGCTAGACATTCTGATATTTTGTTACCCTTTCTCAATATCTAGTACTCGTATATATAAACTCTTAAACAATTTGGCCACAGTATGCATTACTGTGCTGTGGGTTGCAAGCCCACCTTTATAATATTAGTGTACCTACATTGTTACCTGACAAACCATAGTATACATTTCTAGTAGATAAAGACACAGAATAAGGCAAGTCTAAATTCTAATTACTTAGCAATAATTAATTTTAATCACGCTTTTTGGACGCCCGACTCATCCAATTAACTGATCAAGAGTTTATAATTATATAGTTATAGTCCTTGAGACCCAGGCTTATTCACTACCTTTGACGTGTGCTAGTTGGCATATACGACATTGAGATTCTATGTAAATGTCATCCGGTGCTTACTGGTGGATATCACCCAGTGGCTAAATGACATTTCGTTAATTGATTAAATGTTGATTTTAATAGGTTGATAATATAGACCAAAATATATATACATTCGCTAGTAACCTCTATTAAATATTTAACCTCTGAGCCCAAGGACTATTCCATTTATTGATCAAGTCGGACGTATACCAGCCAAAGCACATGTTAATTTATAATTAGAAAACGCATTTTTTTTTTCAATATACATACAATATTTGAAATATATAAAATATCAACTATCTTTTATGTGCAGTACAAACTTCATAAACTTGATAGATTGATTTGTTTACATGTTTATTTTATATACAAGAGTTGTTTAATATTTTTCATCTTCAAATATATACAGAAACTCCAGGATAAATAAACAAATAAATATTCAAATTCAACTATATTCCAAAATAGGGTATTAGAATTTAATAGCCTACAGTATGACAATTCCATTTTTTGTTACACAACAAAATACATTTGTTACATATACTAGAATACTTTTATTTATTCTAATCGTAAAATTATAAATTCCTCCGTGCGACGACTTATATAAGATAAATAAAGATTGTCTATGATCTCAATTTCAATAGACATAGACCAACAACAAGTGATCATTATATCACTAGTTGTTCACTATTTGGTATATTATGCGACAGAATTGTTTAGTAGAAAATCTCCTACATTTGTGGTGTTTGGAAGTCTCTAGGGATAGCAGTGGACCTCTATAGGCTAATTTTGTATTGAATGTTCAATTTAATTACATCACTGGTTACTGCTACTTGGTAGACTCTGTGACAGGATTGTTTAGTAGAAAATCTCCTACATTTGTGGTGTTTGGAAGTCTCTAGGGATAGCAGTGGACCTCTATATGCTAATTTTGTATTGATTGTTCAATTTAATTACATCACTGGTTGCTCCTACTTTGTAGACTCTGTGACAGGATTGCCTAGTAGAAAATCTCCTACATTTGTGGTGTTTGGAAGTCTCTAGGGATAGCAGTGAACGTCTGTAGGCTGATTTTTATTTGATTTGATCAATTTCATTACATCACTAGTTGGTCACTATTTGGTAGATACTGTGACAGGATTTCTTAGTAGAAAATCTCCTACATTTGTGGTAAGAACCTATGAATAGCAGTGGATGTCCTTAGGTTGATTTTGATTTGATTTCATTACATCATTGATTGTTCACTATTTGGCATATTGTATGACAGGATTTCTTAGTAGGAAAGCTCCTACATTTGTATTTTCTGGGAGTTTCTAAGAATAGCAGTGGACATCAATAGGCTAATTTTGATTAGATTCTTTAGATTCCATAATATCACTGGTAGCTTACTAGTTATTAAAATATTGTGCGACATTCTTAGTAGAAAAACTCCTACATAATATAACCAACATCGGCCACCATGATCGTGCAGTTATCATTCGCTTGTGATTTAAGCGATTGAGCGCTGTACTTCGGTTTTAGTGTTTCCATGTCCACTCGCAGCCCCTTGTCTTTTGCTGTCTTCACAATGTAGCTTTGTAGTTTCAGGTCACTGAAATTGAGATAAACATTGACAAAGTTAGCCACATTCATCATCATCATTAACAACCTATATTCGGCTCACTGTAGAGCACAAGTCTCCTTTATTCTCAATTTATGTGACTATCATGTTGTTACGCATTAATTAATAATCTTAACGCCTATGTAGTTAGTCTGTATGCCGTAAAAGTAGGTAGGTTTGAGAGGATTACCAGCAAAATCACCCTATAACTTGCTTAAAGACCTTGGCCTCTCTAGAAGTGTAGCTAGTTCTATATTAGAACGAGTATCCAAAGCTGCTCTAATAGGATCTTACCAAATTTGGCTAGGCAGGGAGAACAACACGAGTAGAGAAGGGGAGTGTTGAGTGATTATCAAGGAATTCCTTAACCCTACATCCTGTAGTCACAAGTCCTGGACTTTGCTCGGCGTTTTTCTCCCTACCACACAAAGGACCCGGCACCTGCACGGTGTATCCATGGAATGCTAAAATATTCGTCTCATAAATGCAAAAGGTCAATCATCACGAAATCTCGAAAATAGCTTGACGTATAACAATAACTTCTCTTAATCTTAGATTGCATCATTACTTACCATCAGGTTAGATATTATAGTCAAGGGCTAACTTGTAAAGAATAAAAAAAAAACTTGTCCTTTGACTCGCGCTCGCGCCGACAAAATTGGAAGCAGTGGGCAAGACGAGTGGTATGAAATGAGGCAGAACGAGTAACATAACCACACAACGTCTGCTTACTTCCTTCGCTACTTCCCACGCCTCTCGTGCAGTGACGGGCAGGTTAAAGATGAAAGTTTGCCAGCGCATGCTTCTACCATGTATAAGTACAGTAGAGGACTATGGTTTGAACCATGGTGGCTGTGGGAGGTAGCAGATTTTAAAGGTTCCCAAGAAAGCCCCTGTCACAAAGAAGTTGAATATTACTTGTACTAAATAGCAATTATAATGGTATTTTAATGGATTTAAATTACCACTATTTATATCTATGAATTATCATCATTAACAATGCATATACAGCTCACTGTTGAGCACGAGTCTCCTCTCAGAATGAGAGCGCTTAGGCTACACTGCCAATGTTGAGTGGCAGACTTCACACACATAGAGAATTAAGAAAATTCTCAGGTTCCCTCACTATGTTTTTTCTTTACTGTACGACTTGAGACACATGATATTTAATTTCTTAAAATGCACACACCTGAAAAGTTGAAGCTTGCTTAACCAGATTTGAAGCTACGCCCTTTTAGTAAGCCTCAATAGCTCAACGGTAAGAGCGGTCGGACTCATCACCGAAGGGTGGTGGTTCGATCCCCGTCCCATCACAGTCCTAGCAGTCTTTCCCGACTAGTTGGAGGGGAATGGGAATATTGGGCATATTATAAAAAATATGGCAAATATTCTTTTAAAAGAAAAGAAAAAAAGTATTACTATACTCAAGTATTAGTATTAGCAAAAGCTAATGAACTATACTATGTAATTTGATACTTTATAGAAATAATAATAACAATAATAATATAATCATTCAAAAAATAATAATTACAATCAGTCAATTACAAATTTAAAAAGTCACAGTACTAAAATAAAGATTTAAAATTACAAAAAAAAAAAGAAATAAATAACACAAACAGTCATAATTACCAAATTAAACGGGAAAATTATAAAATTATAATTTTACAATTACCAAATAATACAAAAATTAGAATTAAAAGTAAGAATGTCATTAAAGAATTAAGTCAAATATTCCTTAAGGTCGTAGTAGCACTTATCAATAAGCCATTTATTCAATTTCATTTTAAAATGAGGCAAGCTTAATTTTCCAATGTCATCAGGTAATTTGTTAAATATTTTTACAGCCATACAGTATGCACTTTTCATATAGCTACCAGTACATACTTTTGATAACATCAACCTGTTACCGTGTCTGACTGACTTATTGACAGTGACTTCACCTCTTCGTTGAAAATATTTTGGATGGCGCTTAACAAAAACGCAAACATCTCTAATGTACATACATGGCAGTGGAAGAATGTTCAACTGTTTAAAAAGAGGTTTACAGCTATCCAATGGCCCTGCTTTACACAAGGCTCTAATGCATTTCTTTTGTAGTCGGAATGCTCTTATAAAGTCCACAGAGTTACCCCAGAGTATTAAACCGTATGACAGTACCGACGATACATGTCCGTGGTATGCACTTAAAGCTGCATCCATTGAAACCGTCTGCGTAAGACGTCTGAGCGCATAAACAAACAATATCAAATTATGTTACAACTTTATTAAATACCTAATTTTTAAAATAAATATGTTTGTTTATCTCACCTTAACTTCATAAGCAGGCAGCATAGGACAGTCAACAGCACCATCACGAGGATCACCCCCACGGTGGTGTAGAACAAATCCATCAAACTGTCCGGCATTCTGCAAATCAAGACACTGTTGTATTAGTGGTTGTTGTATTTATATTAGGCAACAAATAAAATAAACTTATTTGTCGTTAAATGACGTTACAACACTATTCGCATTGAAGACGACACTGCAAATAACCCACAGCATGTAAATAATCTAAGAGCCACTACCAATTACTTTGCAGTAGGCTTAGCAAGCACCAACTATGTTATTTGAAATGGTTCAACAGATTTTAATGTTTTTTTGAAGTGATAACTTCTTGCAAGGGTTAACTGATTTGTAATGTAACGCGTTACGGCGCCACTCTGTCTGTCTTCTATTTCTCACATTTTTGTATATTTATTAGATTTGACTAAAATAAGATATGTAAAATAGGTATTTTTCACCCTCATATGCATACTCCCCTTCTTTTATTCGTAGTTTTAGCATTTTTGTTTGAAAAGAAGAAACAGGGTTGCCAGGTCTCTCAATAGTTATACATATAAATATACACTGTTGTCAATGTTGTCAAATTGAGATTCCAAGATTTGTCTTTCCTTCATAGTTAAAGTGATTGGGGGGGCCGCCATATTGGATTTGTAATGACGTTTCTTAGCTAGTCATGTATTGTCATCAGAACTCAGAGCGTGTGCAAAATTTCATCCTAATTGAAAACTGGGAAATGGGTCAAATTAAGATTCCAAGATTTTCTTACATACATGAGGAAAAGCTAATATAAAGCAATACAAGTAAAGCTAATATAAAGCGTGAAAAAAACCAAAAGCCTAGTGGCGAGATCTGATTGGATGTACTTGCCTAAAAGATACAATCTGGCCTTGAAACTGTTTAAACCTTATAGTTTGAAATCAGTTTGGGCTCTTATACTATAGGGGTCAATTTTCTAATTGAATAAACTGGTCAGAATGAATGAGATTGCTAAAGTTCAAGATTTGCTGTTTGCTTGTTTGCTAGCTCGTTTATTTATCTATACTCTCAATGTTATAAAAATGAATGAATCAAAAAAAAAAAATTGTTTGTTTGTTTGTACTACTATGAGCTACTGGAGCAATTGAAGTCAATTTTTAACTGACTTCCAAATAGGAGTAGGTTTTACTGTATATATTCTTTTAACAAATAGAAAGCTACATTTAAAGAAAGTAACGAGGCCTAAAACTTATTTTCAAAATTTTTAGTAACCAGTAAGAAAATTCCAAAAAAAGAAACTAAATAAATAAGGAATTTTTTTTTAACTGCAGTTGCATTTTCTGCTTGTATTTTATTTTGTTATTATTATTTAATTGCCTAACTGTGGCAATGCTTGAAAAACATCTGTTTTATTATTAGATAAAAATACATAATAGTTTATTTATTTTGCTATCATCCGCGAAAAGCCGACGAACCCATGCAACAATGTCACCCAGGTCCGACAAAGTACTCTCTATGTACGTTTCACCCCAAAACCAGAGCATCCTTAGTAGATATTGACTCTATAATGTGCAATTGCAAGTCTTTGCCCGTTGTAAATCGATATTTTATTGATATTTTGACGTTGTCAATTGCGTTGTAGAGTCAACCTCCCCTGAGGATGCTCCGGTTTCGTAGTGAAACGTACGTAGAGAGTATTTTGTCAGATCTGGGTGACGCATGGGTTCGTCGGCTTTTCGCGGTTGATAGCAAAATAAATAAATTATTAACTATTCATGAAGAACTTCCGCAAAATAACGCCTGCTTCTATCCAATCTGTTTTAAGGATTATGTTACAGATGTTATGAGTTTGAAACTCCAGACATCTAAGTAAGTATCTCTGTGTATATAACACAATGAAAATTAAAATGTATTACAGCAGGTAATATTTATTTCGTACAGAAATAATTTTGACTTACTTTAACGAAAATCATAACGTTTTCCTTGGTTTCTTATTGGGCCATTATAATAACATTCTTCTTAATTTTACACCACACATTTCTTAACTTATTCAGGAGTTCAGTCAGAAATTAAAGAACGATAATCATAACGTATTGTAATAAAATTAAATTAACAACAAAAAGTGCTTTATTTTGTTTGCCTTCTGCCAATTTGCCAGATTTGCTAATGTCAAACTCAAAATTCAATATGTCAGTGTTACCAACTCTCCAAAATATTTATCCCTAAAGTTTGTATCAAAAACCCCTAAAATCGCCTTAATTATTGAGTTGTCCCCCTAAAAAATATAAATTCATAATAATTTAGAAATAATAGGCTGTTATATGTTTCAAAAGTCTATATTCAATACAGACAAAATATTACGTATTTATCTGAAGATTCAGATTTTTTGAAATCATACATGTTGACAATGAACAAATTTACCATTTTTTTTTATTCGATGAAAATTGCCTCCAATTCCCTCAGAGTGGTTGTTGAATAACGTATTATATGTCGTTATAAGTCGCTAGGCCAAGAAAGAAATATTAAAATTATCATCAATTTAAAAATATTAAAACTCCCTGAAAATACCCCTAAAAATTTCAGACCCCTAAAAAAATCCCATTTCACTTATTTGCCCCCTAAATCTGGGGGGAAAACCCCTAAGTTGGGAACCCTGCAATATGTCAATTTTATCGACCCTAGCCACAGACGGCTTAAAAAAGCACAGTCTTTTGTAACTCAAATGATAAACGCATCAGTTACCGTTAAAATTCGCGCTTTTTTTCAAATAATTATAATTAATCAAAAAAACCGCGTATAATAATACAGCGTACTTTTTAATGCTTGCAGGAAATTCTTTTAATTTTTGACAAAAGATTAATTGTACTCTCTACTGTACTAAAATTATTAATAATTAACTAATCAAAGGATCAGCTACAAACGCTTTCAATCATAAAAATGTTTGATTTTGTGCACAGATTAAAGAATAATAGGCAGATAGAGGGCACGAAACACGGCGGTGTCGTAGCCGCTCCAAATAAAAAAATCAAAAACGAATACATTCAGTACAGTCAGTACGACACGAAACATCGCGTCAGTAATTTTCAATATTATTTAAGAAAAAAGGCATCTTATGTTGCTAAATATTTTAAAAGCTGTTCACACAAACTAAAGACTTTTTTCTTTTTTTTTGTGAACATCTTTTAAGTATTTCTTTTTTTGGAGTATTATTATATTATTATATTGATAACTTACGAAAATATTGTTAGTGTTAAATTCTGAAATACAAATTATGAAAAATGTTTGTATATGCAGATGTGAAGGAGACGCGTGAGGTTTGTTTTAAGAGTAAAAATTAAACAATAAATGTTTCAATAACTTTTAAATGTACTTTATTTTTATATCTAATAATAATTATTGGTCAAACTACAAACACACCAGCATCTTCAACAATAATGTTACAACTTTCTGCTTTCTGTTGTGGAGAAGGCCTCTTGATCGATTTTTTCAAACGTAAATCTCTTTTCAACTTAGCGGCTAATGCGTCGATATCGCTTTTCATCCGATTATCTCTGGAATTAAAATAACCACAAACTTGATACATTTTTGTATAAATATTTATACGCCATCAAATCATTGCCTATCAACCAGAATCACTCAAATAATAAAGTAGATAAAAGGTATTGTAAAAATTTAATACTAATCAAAACCTTGTGTCATTAATTTAATCATCCATATGAAACGGCTCGACTGATTATGTTTTTTTTTTGAAGTGATAACTTCTTATGGGAGGGTTATTAACCATTTCGTAACGTAACGCGTTACAGCGCTACTGTCTGGTTTCCGTTTCTTTCATTTTTTGTATATTTATTAGATGTCACTTTAATGAGATATTTACCTCCCTACTAACTCCCCTTTTTTATTCGTGGTTTTACCATTTTGTATCAAAGGTAGAAACAGGGTTTTCCGGGTCTACATATAAAATATATACTTACATGTAGTTTATACGAATACAGTAGATGCAAGCCGTACAAACGCAAAGACCAGCACACGTCATAAATAATATAACAGCTATCGTAATCCCTTGGAACACTTTCATCACTTCCAAGCGTAATTTTTCTGAAAAAAAAAATTAACTAATTTCAATTTTTAATTTCTTAATTTTTTTTCATTATTTATTAACTAGTGATTTATTTTTTTGATTGTATTACTGTTACTGCTGGATATAGGCCTCTTGCATAGACTTCAAACACATCGGTTTCGAGCTGCCAGCATCCAACGGCTCCCTACAACCCGATTGATGTTCTCGGTTCCCCTAGTGGGGGTTCGACCAACACTGCGCTTTCCGGTATGGGGTCGCCATTTCAGCACCTTGGAACCCCAACGTCCGTAGACTCTTCGAACTATGTGGCTTGCCCCCCATTACAACTTCAGCTTCGCGACTCGCTGAGCTATGTCAGATCACTGTCAGTGACTTTGGTCCGTCTGCGGATCTCCTCATTTCTGATTCGATTACGCAGAGAAACACGAAGCATAATTCGCTTTATCGCCCGCTGAGTGACTTAAAGCCTTTTATTAAGGGTCATAGTAAGCGACTTAGATTTGATTTATACCTTGAATATTGTATCTTTCTTGCAAAGATTGAAGAAGCCTTTTTACATCCACAACGCATTCGCCTAACGTTTCATTATAAAATAGAACACTGCAACAAAAAAAAATTAATATACCTATACACTAGCAAGTACTTATTTAACCAAAATTACAATATGTACAAACAAAAATTACTCGTGGCCGGCCGCATACATTCGTTTTCGTTATTTTTTCCCTCGTTCGGAAAACCGAATGCATGAAGTCCATCTAAAATAGGTACCTACATTAAATGACGCATATGTGTGTCGAATGCGATGAAACCCTTGCCATATAACTCGTACATTCCAAATGAAGAAAAACATAAAGTGTGCAGTAGTCTCACGCCTCACGGAATCCCAAATCAAAATAACGCATTAGGAAAACGTCTAACGTGCGTGATAGCGTCAAAATGTTGGTTACTATGGTTACTTGTGGTTGCTATGGTTGTACTTACCGTACGTCACTAACGCAAAAAATGTGTTACTGCGCATAATTCAACTAGGCCACTTACTAAACCCATTTCCTCAACTAATAAGTATGAACATATACTTAACGCTGCAGAACTGTCGCAGCCGCATCTATTGTCGCATTCTTGACTAGGGATGCAATCTCCGATTTCACCGCATACTGGTATAGTTACCTAGAAGAAAAAAACAATTAACAAAAAATTTTCTCGCGCGTCTTCCTCTTTATTTATCTCTTGAGAGATAGGAAAAAGATTAATTTATAATCAATAATAGAATTAAAGGCATCTTATGTTATTTTCAGTACCCTAATATCGCTTATAGACAATCGCTAGTGTCGCGCTTTAGACTCGAGAAAGTATTCGTTTTTGAATTTTATATTTCGAACGGCCACGACACCGTCCTGTTCCGTACGCTCTATCTGCCTATTATTGTTTAATCTGTGTCTCTTTGTAAGTAAACAAAATAATAATGTAAGAATCATACCTAAAAAGTATTACTTACGTTTTCTTCTCCAATAGTTGTCGCCACTGGTGAAATAAAAGTAATAAAGAATTTACATTACAGGTACTTTATATTATTTAGTTAATTAAATGATAATTAAAGTGCAAATAAACTTACGCGTGGTGGAAAGTAAGCAAATGAAAAGTAACACAAACATTTTATGTTCTTAACACCCGTAGAGGGATACACCCTCTGCGTTATCACGTAGTCTTTAAAAAAAAATATGATTTCACAGAAACCTTAATTGTTAAAACGATGAAAAAGTCAAATTATCTGATTAATAATACTTTTATGTCGATATTATATATAATTTTGTCAGGAATCCAAAAACTAAATTTCGCTGTATGGGTGGAGACTAAAATAGCCTGATGTCTGACCTCGATTACCTAGAATAAACGGCAATAATTTCGTACGAGACTGGGTTATGTTGTGTCTGTGTCGAATAGTATTATTTTATAGATGTAGATATTTTTAAAAATGTTTTTAATAATATTCATTTGATTAGAATGTTTTAATTTTTACTTAAATTTTACATCGAAAGTGAATAAAAGAATTGTGATCGATAATTATTTTAATAAATTAAGTTAATTTTACTGTAAGCAAATCATAATGAAAAGTATTAACACATAAAAACAATGAAAAATAAATAAAAAATTTGAGCGCCAATTTTCAAGAAATTTGTTTTTCCTCTACATTTTTAAAATCTTCTTTACAGCTCTGAGTTCCTATTTCTCTAAGCCAATGTTCCGTTACATTCGCGACGCAGTTCATAGACAATGTAATATTGAAAATATTTCAACAGTATGAACGATTGCAATTACAAATACAGCTAAGGCTTTATTTAACGACATATTAACGAATTTATTTATGAAATACATAAAGACAAAAAACGTATACTCAAAAAAGCTAGAACTCAGAGCTGTAAAGTCAGTTTCGTTAAAAAATGTCAAATGACAACTGAATGTTGTGCTGCCAGCTATAATATTTTACCCATATTTAAGGGATTATTTTTAGTAGTAGGACACAACGTTACAAATCTAGAAGTTAGAGTACTACTATCAGCATGCTTGTTACTGCCTTGCTATGTTACAGTCTGAAGGGTTGCTGTTATAGGAACAGATGTAACACATGAGGTTGATAAGCACAGTGTAGTACCTCTTTACTTCTACCTATATTAATATTATAATGAAGAAATGTAAGTGTTGTAGGGGGTAATCTTTCTGATCTACTGATCCGGTTATTTAAAAAAAAATCACTAGAAAAGAAAGTCACATTATTTGTGATTGAAATTGGCTATATTTTTATCCTCGTATTCTAAACGTTGAACGGTAACTACGGTAAACCGCGGGGCGTCGGCTAGTTGTAGTTAAGACCCTTGCTTGCCTTTCAAAGGGTTTCTTTGGTTTTCATCTAACATTAGAAGGGTAAATTGCGTTTCTATTTATTTATTAGATCTTCTAGTGATTGTTACAGCATATACATAATTACAAGCTAAAAATACAATCAAAGGCTCTGTACAATCTTATTAAAGTAGACACTGCATGCTTATTTCCGTAATTTGTCTTGGGGCTCGTAATGTGACTTAATGTCTTAGCATTCCATGGATTCACCGTGTGGGTGCACGAGTAGAGCCCACGACTTGTGACCGCTGGCGTAACGTTGAGAAATTCTACATAACAAAATATGAACTTTCATTTCATTGTTTTATAACTATGTTATTTTTCGTATTGTTTAATTAAACGAAAACTGAAATCAGTTTTTTTAAAACTCATTGTAATCATAATCTATTGATATTATAGACGAAGTCCCATCTGTCTGATCGGAATATTTTTAACTTGCAATACCCATTTTATCTACTACAATAGCTAATTGGGTAAGTAGTTGACTCATATCAAATTTACTATAAACATTAATTTCGTGTACTACAAACCACTCCAGGGGCTAAAGTAATTTTTTCTTTTTTTTAATTCTTGTCTGTTACAAGTACTAGCCAAGTACTAGCCTACTATAAAACGGAGGAGGAGGATTCGAAAATAGAATCATTATAGGTAAGACCCTGATTATTTTGAAAAATAAATAAAAAACTTTAAATTGGAATGAAATGCAGCGTTCTTGTCTGTGGAATGCGTTCATTTTTTTTATTTAATTTTTATTGAGTTGCGAATAGAGAGAGATTTGAAGACATGGGAAATCCTGTACGGTGTAATACCTTTGCCTTTTTCTCATGTGAAAGAAAAATAAAATTAATAAAAAGCAAGAATTTAAAAAACAATTGGCGTGAATAATACACTTGATTTTTTTTAAGAAATTCATTGTAAATTTGTGACCGTAACTTATATAATATTTTTCAACATTAATTGTTATTGTCTTCATCTAGTGAGTATGCTGGTCCTGTACCATCAAAGTCGAGATGCATTTACTTAAATTCCTACCTAGGTAAAGTGTAGAAAACAACAACGAATGGATTCACTTACGAAAGGAGTTTTTAAAACAATTATCTCGCACGTTTACCTCACATACTCATTATTCATCTTCACAGTAGTCGGAAATTATGTTGCCGGGTAAAAGCATCTCCCTTAATATCCAAAATTGTAGACTTTGTAAATTTAGTTTTCAATTAAAATAAATCATTGAATATTGTACTAAACTATTTTATTTTCTCGCAATCGTAGTGAAAAGCAGAGTGTAACACGTGGGGCTAAACCCATTATAAACTCGGTGTCTATTTACCTAAAAATACCTCGTATATAATGGGTCTTTTTAGCCCCATGTATAACAATCTACTATCTAATTTAGGTCATTTTTCAGATATTAAATCCTTTTAATTAAATATTTTCATAACTTTTGGGGAAATTTGTTAAAGCTATATGACAACATTTCAAAAAATTACGTTTCGGTCCTATGGGTTGTCTTACCTACTATCACAAAACCAGTTTATTTACTGATCACATTTAGATTTCGGACGTCAGTTGATGGGATTTTATTAAGTCGCGCGGCAAAAGTGTGAGCGCATCGTGGTTCCCATAAGAATTCATTGTTTGCGCATTCCCATAGTTTGAAACTTAGTAAAGTTACCGCTATATCTAATTAAAATATTTATTTACAGTTATCGTAATTTTGAGTATCGTACAGTTTAGTTTTCTTTTTTAAATACATAGTGTATCGAAGGTGTGTCTGCGTTCGAACGTTCGAATTTCAAATTGTGAGTTAACATCCGTGCATTCGAGTGTAAAACAAATTAAATGTGCATACAACAATGCATAAATTGGTAGAAGTTAAATGTGTGTTAATTAATTCATAATAAGTTGTTTCATACTTGAGTGATTTGTGACTGGAGCCGAGACGAGTTTTAGAGCAAACGTGAGTAAAAGTATAATTTGAATAACTGTAATTTTGCTTTAGATATTGTCCGTTGTATGGTTGAATAAACATCTAAAACTTCAATGTTTTCTTATTAGAATTTAGATACTCCTATAAATATTAGAGTTCCTTCTATTAAAATACTTATTAACCCCTTGACTGTGTGAAACAATTAGTTTTTATATATAAAACAATAATTGTTTCTTCATATTCCAAGTAGAATCTTGTTAGCCTCAGTGTAAAGAATAAAAGTTTTATCCTCAATCATTGCTATATTTGAACTGCAGACAGAAGATGTTACACGAAGCTGTTATAATTTAACCACTTTAAATAACAATTATTTTATTATATTCTCTGTGAGTCAAATAGTAATGCAACCTAGACTTAATTAAAATAATCGCTCCATTCAGTTTCAAAAGATAAGAGTCATCTTCTACCATAAATGCTCTAGTTTTTGACTGAATCTTATGTACATTTTTTTTTTTGGGAGCTGATGTTGCAAGTTTTTGTTTGCTAAGGATAGAACATTATTTGTTTTTCTTTTCAAACATCCACAACATATCCAGTAAAATCAGTTGATTCATCATCATTATCAACCATATTCGGCTCACTGCTGAGCTCGAGTGTCCTCTAAGAATTAATAGTCCACCACTGGCCCAATGTGGATAGGCAGACTTCCCACACGCAGAGAAATAAGAAAATTCTCTAGTATTCAGGTTTCCTTATGATGTTTTTCCTTCACTGTGAACGTTAATTTCTTAAAATGCACATAATTAAAAATTTGGAGGTGCATTGGAGGACCGGACTTGAACCCACACCCTCCAAAATCAGAGGCAGAGGTCATATCCACTGGGCGTTTATATTATATCACAGCTCCATTTTTTAATATTTAATTTTAACTATTTCCATTACCTACTATGACTGTATAAAACAGGGATTTTATTTTTGAGTTAAATAGTTCAATGAATGCTTTATTTGTCCAGTTCTCACACAAGGCCAATGCTGTGTCTAAAATAAGTCCTTATTTTCCTCTTGGCACTCTGCAGTTTTAGGTACTGGTCATTTTCTCTCAGCTTCTGCCTTTTTGTCACCCTTGGGCATCACCAAAAGTAGCTGAATCACAAAACATCACATGCATACTCATTTGCGTATGTTGTGGGCTATTAGGAAGTAGAAGAAGTTAAAGAATTCTATAAGGGATCAAGTGGGCAGGACATACAATTCGAAATAAGAAGGATAAATGGTCAAGAGACATAACAGCTTGGTGCCCAAGGCACCAGAAAAGAAATAAAGGAAGACAGCATTGTAGATGGGAGGACGATGTCAGAAAAATAGCAGGTGTCACTAGGATTAGACAGGCAAATAACCGATCAGTGTGGCGGGGATCTAGGGGAGGCCTCAACACACCGGTGTCAATCAAATAAATTTGTAAATAATTTTAAGATAATTGTGATTGTTTAATAAAGGCTATTATTATTATAAAGGAACTAAAGTGTTGGCATAAAGCATGGATATGGTAATAGTCATCTGAGTGAAGTTAGTAAAACAAACTATCACCCGCACCATCCTACATGAAAAGAACTGTAGTATTAAATATGAAAGAATATCTTAGCATTCCATGGGTTCACTGTGCAGGTGCCAGGTCTCATGGTAGAGAGAAAAACTCTGAGCAGAGTCCTCGACTTGTGAACACAGGACGTAGGGTTAAGGAATTCCTTGATAATTTTTCCTATAAGAGTTCAAATTTTCCTTGACCTAGGGAACCCTAATAAGACATTAAAATATTTCTATTGTTTCAGATGTGTACAACACAGGCGTAAGACATCAGATCCTGATGTTGAAGAGTGCTTATGAGATAGGCTGAGTCATGCAGCCATGGCCAGCGGCAAGGCACTGTATTCCATAGCCGTCGTGGTGCTTGGGTTTATTTGCTTTGTCGTTGGAGCGGTCGCTGTGGGGCTCCCCGCGTGGGGACACTTTTATAGCTGTAAGTATTATTTTTTTATTTAAAGACAAGTAGATAGCAATCTCACCTGATGTTAAGTGACAATGCAGTTGAAGATGCTAATTTCGAATAGGTATAACCTACCCGTAGACTGTTGTGCTTGGAAGTCCATGCGAGAGGCCTATGTCCAGCAGTAGACGTCAATCAGCTGATAATGATGGTTATGACAACCCACCATTTTTATATGGCATCATACTAGAACGTTAAATTGCTTAGTAGTACGTCTTTGCATGTAGGGTGGTAACTAGCCACGGCCAAAGCCTAACACTACACCAGGCCTGAGCCAATTAAAAAATAAACTGAGCTGGGAATCAAACCCAGGACCTCTCCGTTGAGAGCCACAGCACTAACAGCTGCACCATAGGGGTCATCAAATATATTAAATAATAGTATATAATTGTAGACTTTTTAAACCATATATCATAAACCTGGCTATAATCTTGGTAGTAGATATGTTATGGAGCTCTGTAAATGTAACAGAAACTATTGGATAACCAAAATAAAACTATATCTTCCATTTGACAAAATGTCTTGATGTTCTTATCATTTGTTCCTTGCTGCAATGAAAATAAAATTACATAATTTTAATTAAAACAATAATCATTAGCAAAACCAGTTATTAATAACTACCCAACATGCAAGCAATAATAAAATATATTACTTATGTAAGTAATTAAAACTCCATTATAAAGATATCAAAATATCTGACCTAAATACCATATAACTAGAAATTAGTAGAAAAAGTTGTATTCCAAGAAGATAATTAATTATAATATACACTAATGAGAAACTAATCTATTTATCATCATGGCATGCACTTTATGTATACAAAAATACACTGCCTACCCATCGATCTCCTATTAAAAAGTGGATGCACAATCAGCGACCAAAAAAAACGTCCCCAATCAATGAGTGCCAAACACAACTTCTTGGCACTCAATTCAAGTAGTCGCATTTGCAAATTCAACCCTAAACTCAATACTTAAGGTTGAACTTGCTCTGAATTTGGGATTTTATTGATTATTGGACTATATTTAATGGTCTTTAGGTATAATTTTCTTTGCTAAAACTGTAAAAGCAAAACAGCTAGTTTTTAAGTGAAATTTTCTACATTATTGTGCGTTCTTTTATTATAAGAGGTCAACGTGCCTACCCTAAGAACTCATCATGAATCCAGTTCTCAACATCCAGTTGACCCGCATAAAATGTTTTGCATCACAGTTTCTAATAATAACTATTAAGATGTGGAATGCCTTTCCGGCTTCTGTGTTTCCTGATATGTACAACTTGAGCACCTTCAAGGCAAGAGTGAACATCTTCTAGGCAAGCACACTTCATCTTGGACCTTTGCTTTCCATCAGGCATGGTTGTAAAGTGTTTTTCAGATAGCATGGGTACGCTGACAGTTTGTTTCACTCTTGAAAGTTTGCCGCAATTCACGATAATAGTACGTATTATGATTGTCATACAGGCAACTCACCGTACCCATGCTATCTGAAAAACTTTAGTCAAGCACACACAACATAAAAAAAATATGGAGAGAGAAATAATCATTATCATCAAGAGATAGGCCTTTTCTTTTAATTTTTTTTCTTCTTCTACTCTTCTTTTTCATGTCATCGGTCAGCCTAATGGGGGAAGGGGGGTCATGCAACACTGCGCTTTCTAGTGTGGGGTCGCCATTATAGCACCTTCAATACAATCCCCAATATCTATTGACTCTATCGCATTATTTTTTACATAGTAAAGACCCCAATTGCTCGCTGCTATGATGCTAAAACTTTATATGTACATACATGCTTACCATTTTACCTATTAAAGGTGACCCCTAAATTGCGTAAGGTTCTTTCGGATATTTTAGAATAATAACATAATCCATAGTCGAATAACTTGTTTAAAAAAAAATGGGCACAAAAAACCGGACCCTACGAACGGAAGTTGGCACCCAGAAAAGTGGGACAAGTGTAGGGTTACCATGTTGATTTCTAAATTTAGACATTCCCTTTAGTTAGGGTTTGAATGTATCGATTTCTGTCTTTGCAAATTCACAGTGTATGAAGGAAAATGTATAAAAACTTTAGGTTGGTTCCACAAACGTTGTTTTGTCTTATCGCTATTAAAAGCCGCGTCCGTGATAGCCCAGTGGATATGACCTCTGCCTCCGATTCTGGAGGGTGTGGGTTCGAATCCGGTCCGGGGCATGCACCTCCAACTTTTCAGTTGTGTGCATTTTAAGAAATTAAATATCACGTGTCTCAATCGGTGAAGGAAAACATCGTGAGGAAACCTGCATACCAGAGAATTATCTTAATTCTCTGCGTGTGTGAAGTCTGCCAATCCGCATTGGGCCAGCGTGGTGGACTATTGGCCTTACCCCTCTCATTCTGAGAGGAGACTCGAGCTCAGCAGTGAGCCGAATATGGGTTGATGACGACGAAGTACGCATAGCGTTACCTACCTATAACTGTCTGTGCCGCGTGGACAAATCTTAAAGGACTTATTTACAACATAAAACCATAATAGAGAGCCTCAATAGCTCAACGTGCGGTCGGACTCATCACCGAGTGGTGGTCGTTCGATCCCCGCCCCGTTGGTCTATTGTCGTACCCACCCCTAATACAGTCTTTCCCGACTAGTTGGAGAGGAATGGTAATATTGGTCATATTTTAAAATATAGCAAAAATTTAAAAAAAAAATACATTTTCTACGTAATCCTAGGTGTCATGCTTATTACTGCCGCTAAGTAGCATTAAAAGGCGTTTAAGGGTATGGTTGTTATGGAAATTATGGGCACATATGGTCTGTGAGGTGAGATGATAACTTATTATTAGCTCTAGTCTTTAACGTAAGAATAAACACTTCACGACCGGTCGTGGTCGCGGCCCCAAATCTGTCTGTAGATTTTGCAACCACGGCCAATGAGACTAGTGATGGTCGTGGTCAGGCGGTCCGATTATGTTCATAAATTAAGGTGCCTCTAGTCAAAGAAGACACTAATATAACGTGCAATTATTATTTTGAACCTTTCTAAAGCCCTGTCACCATTGGTTCTCAAACTTATAGCCTCAGTAGGACTCAGATATACTAAAGCCTGATGTGCACAGGTGCCTTAGTCGTATGTCACGTCGATTCTCTTTCTACAAACGCTAACGTATGGTTCTAATTTAACTCTATACCTCCGCGCGTTTATGAAGTGTCTTGACAGACAGACAGATAAACGTACACTAAAGAGATCCTAAAACCGTTATTTTTTTAAACTAAAAATATATTACTTGTATATACCTACCAGCGGAGAGTCCATACATGCCGATGTCCGCCGGGTTACCTTTTAAAAATCCATACGTATCACTATAATATATCATATGTATGGATCTCTATCGATTATATCGGATAGCCCAGTGGACGACCTCTGCCTACGTTTCCGGAAGATGTGGGTTCAAATCCGGTCCGGGGCATGCACCTCCAACTTTTCAGTTGTGTGCATTTCAAGTAATTAAATATCACGTGTCTCAAACAGTGAAGGAAAACATCGTAAGGAAACCGGCATACCAGAGAATTTTCCTAATTCTCTGAGTGTGTAAAGTCTGCCAATCCGCATTGGGCCAGCGTGGTGGACAATTGGCCTAACCCCGCTCATTCTGAGAGGAGACTCGAGCTCAGCAGTGAGCCGAATATGGGTTGATAACGAACGTATGGATGGATGTATGAGAAACCGAAGTTGGTATCAAGCGGTATGAATTTCGTTTTCTTTGGGACGGCTTACCTTCGTCAAAATTTCATCCAACGCAACTGATACCTACATAATATAATGCCCACGCGTGGGCATCGTCACACACTTTGAGTATCTTACTCAGAGTGAGCGACGATGCCTGAGAATCAGTTACAGTTAGTGAGATTATAAGATAAACTCACTAAGATGAATGAACTGATTGCGATGAAAGTATTAAAAATATTGATCGATTGTCTATGGATACAGCCGAGTGAAAGGTATAGGTTTGATGACCTCGTTGGCGCAGCTGTGTATACTTTACTTTGTCTTGGGAATCCCGGGTTAGATTCCTGCTTAGGGTCAATCTAGATATTGAGTGATAATAAAAAAAAATATTTTACTTTTATTTAGAAAGAATACAATAAGGAATTAAAGCTAACTTTTTTTACTGTACGATTATTAATTCCAGTCAATAAAATGACATTTCAGTCCCTAGAAAAAGTGTCAGTTTGACATAGATATTGCAATGAATTTGATGTCAAACGGACCCGATCAAGTTGCACAAATGCACCTTTAACAAGTAATGTAGCTGATTTAGTCAGCGAAGATTTTTCTGAAAAATTACCTCATGATGTCAGCCACTTTTTAATCTGAAAGAAAGTTTTTTTTGTTGCTCTGTGCTCAGTGTTTAGGCTGTATAGAAGTTTTCCTTGTGTGTATCACTAGATAGTATAAAACTAAGTCGCTTTCTGTGTTCCTATATCCCTATGTTTTTAAATCATTAAAACTAGGCAACGGATTTTGATGCGGTAGTTTTTAATAGATAGAGTGATTGAAGAGGAAGGTTTATATGTATAATAACATGCATGGTTTGTGAAATTTGTGAAAAGCTGAAATCCATTAAAAGTCGCGGGCGTCCGCTAGTCTTAAATAAGCTTCCTATTTATTAATTATATGAAAAAGTTTCTGAGTACTGCGACTATTACTCAATACTTTTACCATTTTTTTTGTACATTTGTTTATACGTGTTTAGGCTGTATAGAAGTTTTCCTTGGTACCGAACTCGCGGTGCATTTTAAAATCTGGCCCGCCCGCCAAACGGGGCATTGACCCCGAGACCTTTGTCACAACACTGTGCAAGAAGCGGCGAGCTTATGGTGATTTGACTTGTTTTTTTGAATAAATATCACATCGAACGTTCAACTCGTAGATATCGATAGATACTATTATAATTAAAAATTAAAATCTCCGACCATTGACGCTATCGTATCTTTGTCCTTACGTAATTTCGTTTTAATTACCATGTAAAATAATCATTCATCATTATCAATAAGGCAATTCGTTAGTTAGTTTGTAAAATGGTGGTAAACAAAAAAAAACTTTGCTAAACTTTTACGGCCGCGTGGCGCAGTGGGTAGTGACCCTGCTTCCTGCATCCACGGCCGTGGGTTCGATTCCCACAACTGGAAAATATTTTTGTGATGAGCATAGGGATTTTCCAGTGTCTGTGTGTATTTATACATTATATAAGTATTTATATGTAGTATATAATTGTATATTAATATTATAATATCAACTATCTTAGCACTCATAACACAAGCTACTCTGTATGCTTACTTTGGGGCTAGATAGTGATGTTTATTGTTTAAGTATATTTATTTATATTTATTTATTCATTTTGTGGGCTCTTCTCGAACCAAGGCCCTTTGGAACCCTCGTAACTTTAATGTTAAATCAACTTTAATTACCACCGTTAACTCATGACATAACTTGACGTTTAAAAAGTGCTTGTAAACTAAGCATAATTGAAATAAATGAATTTTGATTTTTTTTTAACATTTTTTGATGCAAAAATTCACCCCTACCCTGAGGTTAGGACTCATTGCGAATCTATAAAAGAGAAAGAACTTTACATTTAATACAATTTGTACGTATAGTGCCTACCAGGGGCGATGGTTCCTAACAACCCGATCCCTATCAGGTTTTTAAAAATCCATGAGTTTTACGGACATTAAAAATAAATTAACGTACTCAGCCAAATCACATTTAGACTAAAATATACATGAACGGGTTACCTACTAGAAAATTTCAGTCTTCGCTACTGGTGCCTACACTAGTCAAAAACATTGTGCACGCCACTTAACGAATCTAAAAAAAATTAAAACCAAGTGTAAGCGTCCGTTACTTTTAAAATACAACCAGGTATAACGTAAAATATAGCCAATACAATGGGATAACTGTTCAGTTGCCAACGCATACCTACCAGTGGGCCGCGAGCATGACTTCGTTTTGACTGACAGACAACGACCTCGTCGGAGGGAAATTGAGGGCCCAACCAGTGGCGTGCACAGAGTTCTCAACCTGGGTAGGCAATGTACGTACAAAATAGAAAATTCCTCCTCCAATACAGGTTCGTAATAAATTCTCAGGGTATGCAGAGCGTTTATGCATCTATGAAGTGCACGCCACTGGGCCCAACCAACGTTTTTTGTAGTTCTTTTATGTAACGTTATTATGTTATATATAAAACTAGTAGGCGCCGCGCGATTTCACCCGCGTGATTCCCGTTTCCGTAAGAATACGGGGACAATATAATATAGCCTATAGCTTTTCTTGATAAATGGGCTATCTAACACTGAAAGAATTTTTCAAATCGGACCAGTAGTTCCTGAGATTAGTGCGTTCAATCAAACAAACAAACTCTTCAGCTTTATAATATTAGTATAGATTCTCGTGTCACAGTGTTTGTCCCCATACTCCTCCGAAACGGCTTGACCGATTCTTATGAAATTTTATATGCATATAGTAGGTCTGAGAATCGGTCAACATCTATTTTTCAAACCCTTAAACCTTTGGTAGGAATAGGGTAGGGGTAAGGCTAGAGTAGGGTAAGGGTAGGGTAGGGATAGGTAAGAAGTGGACATATTGAGTCAAAGCTTGATCTGGTCCGCTAGTAAGAATGTATCTTATTATATAAATGCGAAGGGTCATTCATCAGGAAATCTCGAAGTTCGCTTGATGTACAAAGGTAATATTTGGTAGGGAGGTAGTTTATAGTTAGTAGTATATCCACTAAGAACGGATTTTGTGATAGGGCCGGATCAAAACAGTAAGCCGATTATGGATTGTTAATGTTGGTAAACCTTTACTGGATTATTTGTACGAAAGTAATGCCTACTCTAGTTGAATACCTTGTACACGCCACTGCTCTATTATTATCTTCAGGTGCCTACTTCTAAAGACCGTACAAGTGACAATCGTCACGTTCGATAATGCATTCAAGTGTCGTTGACTTTGGGCAACTTTAGGCATCGCGACGTATCACAAAGAATGCGAGATTTCGACAAAGATCGCCTGGCATCTTTGCCACTTGGTTTTTTTGTGATACAAGATGAAAAAAATAATAAACTATCGAGTTCTCGCGACATCAGATGCGTGGAATCCGGTTTTTAACCGACTTTTAAAAGGACGAGGTTTAGCTTGCACTAATTATTACTAGCCACATAGTTAATTCTAAGAGTCGATGGACGTTGGGGTCCCAAAGTGCTGGAATGGCGACCCCGCACTAGTAAGCGCAGTGTTGGCCGACCCCCCAGTGATGACTGACGACATCAAGCGAGTCGCAGGGATTCGCTGGATGCAGGTGTTACAATCATCGCCGAACTGAGTGACTGACATTTAAGAGTTTGCTGTAATGAGACATACCTCATTTTATAACATAGGTTGCTTTTAGCCTATGTTACTACCTTAGGCTGCTTTCCGCCTATGTTTCGAGGCACGAGGCAAGAGCCGCGACAGTCCAATGGATATGAGCTCTGCCTCTGACTCCGGAGGGTGTATGTTCGAATCAGGTCCATGGTATTGCACCTCCAACTTTTCAGTTGTGTGCATTTTGAGAAATTAAATATCACATCTCTCAAACAGTGAAGAAAAAACATCATGCGTGCGTGTGTGAAGTCTGCCAATCCGCATTGGGCCAGTGTGGTAGACTATTGGCCTAACCCCTCTCATTCTGCGAGGAGACTCGAGCTCAGCAGTGAGCCAAATATGGGTTGATAATGATTCTCCAACGTAGGGCTCCAACTATCCAACTCCGGGCTGCTACTAAGAATTTCTTAAAAGGAAAAAAATAAAAACGATCATAAACCTTACTGTTTAAGTTATGGTTAGTGATTATAACTAAACAGTTAAACTGAACGTTTTTTCAATCTAGGCTATCAGTGAAACTAGGACTCGTCGGTGCAACGTTTAACGGTTTAAGTGTAACTTATCGCATACTTTATGACTTATTGTTGGTTCTTTAATGATCGAACGGTTACTGGGAAAACTAGTAAATCGAGACCAAGTCACGAGTGACTCTTTCAGTGTTTATAAAACACTGCCAACTACTGTGTGTTGTGTTAATGAATAAAAACAACATTTATTTATTTATTAGTTTATTGATATACCAACAAATGCAACAAGAAACTTAATAATAAATACACAGGTAAACTTAAAAGTTCTATTGCTAAACGATGCCATCTTTTAAAGGTATATACAGCATTGTTGTTTGTTGTCCGGTTAAACTTAAAAATTAAACTACCTACACTTAAAACTACAAATTACGTTTTCGTCAATTAGTGTCCTATTGATTAAATTGTTAAATAATTTCAATGAAAATAATAAACTATACTAATAAAGTATAAAATTAAACAAATTAATTATAAAAAAAAAAGAAAAAAATGAAATTACTACAGAAATATGTCAAAAGTTTTTTAACCCCCGACGCTAAAAGAAAAGAAATACACACAAAAACACAATCTTTTATCAGCAGTCGGGTAAAAAAAAGTATTGTAATAACAAGAGTCGAGACGTAACATTAGATTTCCTTGATCTAACATGTGAGTACCGTTGCTCAGTGTATCATAACAAATAACGTATGAGCATTTTAATCACGTGTGTGTTTTGCATATAGCTATATGAATCGTACAGTCCGGTCCGTGTAGTAGTTAAGATAGCCTACCTAACCTATTTATACCCTGGACAAAGAACCTACTATAACCAGAATATTTTTTTTTATTCTTAGTAAGTTAGCCCTTGACTACAATCTCATCTGATGATAAGTGATGATGCAATCTAAGATAGAAGCGGGCTAAATTGTTAGGAGTAAGATGAAAATCCATACCCCATTTGGTTTCTACACGACATCGTACCGGAATGCTAAATCGCTTGGCGGTACGGTGGTAAATAGCCACGGCGAAAACCTCCCACCTGCCTGACCTGAACCAATTAAGAAAACCTCCATCTTGTAAATCCACAGCGTATACAGCGACATATTAAGCTATGGGTCTTATTAGAAGGCTCAAAGTCACTCTGCGAGTGATGGAGCGAGTAAGTACCACGAGATCTCTGCGTGATCGAGTGAGTAGATCCTCAGACGAACCAAAGTCACTGCCATAGCTCAGCGAGTCGCGGAGCTGAAGTGGCAATGGGCAGGCCACATAGTTCGAAGAGCCGATGGACGTTGGGGTCTCAAGGTGCAATGGCGACCCCGCCCCGGATAGCGCAGTGTTGCTCGACGCCTAACTAGGTGGACTGAGGATATCAAGGGGGTTGCAGGGAGACGCTGGATGCTGGCGGCTCGTGACCGTTGTGCTTGGAGGTCTATTTAAGAGGCCTATGTCCAGCAGTGGACGTCCAACGGCTGATAATGAATGGATGAATGAACATAGGCTATATGTTATCCTTATATTCCCACGGTAATATGAACTTGATAGGTGAAACCCCGGGGTTATGGCAAGTATTATAATATTCATGTTCGCGTTTTAAACCGTGGGGAGTTTATTCATTGTAATGCGATCATCAATACCTATTAGCATATTAATTACGTTAGTCCTTAATTGCATTACATGTCTAATGTGTTTATTTCATGTAATACATGACTATACACTAATAATTACATAAACTATATTACACAAATTATATATTATAATAATGTCATAAGATAATTATTCTAATAAAAAAATTATCACAATCTAAGTACTTAAAAAGTTACACAAACAAAAGTCTCATACATTAAAAAAATGTATACACGTTGAATAAGCTACTCGCCTGCTTTACAAAACAAAGAAGATTTTTTGCATATAGGCAGTTTAGATGCCTAGGAACTCTAATCACATTTTTATTTGTGAAAATAATCTCGTAATTGTAATATTTTTATAAAACAAAATTGTATTTTTATCACGTCACCGCAAACGCCAATCATAAGCTGTGATGTCATTCATTTGTGATTGGCGCTTGCGGTGATTTGATATTATCACATCACTGCAAACGCCAATCATGTTGTTATCTCTATCAAAGACGTCACTTGCTAGGTGTTGTGTTTCGGCGGCAAAAAATTTACGTAGATATTTTTGCATTTATATTAATTTTTTTACTGGTTACTATTGACGGGACAAAATAAAATATACCTTATAATACTTCCATAACTCCGTTAAAACATTGTTTACAAAAGAGGCAAGTAGCCTATTGTTAACCTAAGTTCTGATGACAATACCTGACTAGCTTAAAAACGTCATTACAAATCCAATATGGCGGCCTCTCCAATCACTTTAACGACGTAGTAAAGACAAATCTTGGAATCTTAATTTGACCCACTTCCCGGTCTTCGATTAGGATGAAATTTTGGGCACGCTCTGAGTTCTGATGACAATACATGACTAGCTAAGAAACGTCATTACAAATCCAATATGGCGGCCTCCCCAAGATGGCGCACTGGCTGTTTTAAATCCACCCTCATGATTACTATCACCCGTAGGTGAGACCGGAACCAATTAAGAAAACCTCAATGGGCCCAGCCGAGGATCAAACCCAGGACCTCTGTCATGTATATCCGCCGCGCATACCACTGCGTCACGGAGGTCGTTAAGTACTTCTTCACTTCAGAATAATAAAAATTTTAATAAAAAAAATACAACCGACTTCAAAATACCTACCTGCTGACCAGTATGAAGGTGCTAAGCCGGTGATGTATTTATTTAAGCCATGTGAGAATATCTTAAAGACTTAGATTTTGCAGACAGTGTTGTTTCATGTGGTCCCGTCAGAAATGGCTTAAATTAAGACAACACCGGCTAAGCACCGCCTTCATACTGATCAGCAGGTAGAACATATTATGATGTTATTTTTCGCTTTTTAGTTTAGTGGGTACGTTTTTAAGTTTTGATGTCGGTTGTATTTTTTTTATTAAAATTTTTATTATTTTTCCATTTTTAGTGTAAAATTTCATCTCAAACGAATACATCAGACCCCTAATGAGAATCACAACCCATCTTGGTACAAAATTCTTCAAAAAGCAATACAAGCCCAAGCACAAGGTAGTTACTGTAAACTGAATTCCCTTAATTGTCCTAGGTCTTCATCACCAAACCCCTAAATGACAGTCACAACCTATCTATGTGGAAAGTTCTCGTTAATACAAATTAATCAAGCCCAAACACAAGGTAACTGCTGTAAATCGCCGAGGAGTTTTCTCGTCTGTTTTATGGCTCCATCATCAGATCGATTTTAAACCTTCATAAAATTGTAGTGCTTAAACGTACTAAATGGAAAAGTTTACGAACACACTAGACACCCATATAATTTTCGAAAGTTCCCCTCAATTTCTCCAGGATTCCATCATCAGATCTTGACATGATGGCAATGGGACCAAACGGGGACTATACCGTTTCAAACAAAAAAAGAATTTTTGAAATCGGTCCAGGCGTCTTTGAGTAATCGGTGTACATACATATAAAAAAAAAATACCGACCGAATTGAGAACCTCCTCCTTTTTGAAGTCGGTTAAAAAAAAGGATTACAACGGTGCAATTAAAAGTATCGCATTTACTATGGCCTTAAAACTAACTGAATTAAAGATCACCGTAGTAATTCAAGACTCACCGCACGCAAGGTCGTGTTGGTTAATTGACATATACCCTGTGCAAATGACATGAGTCACTGTCAATGAGGTGTGAATGTGACGCCTCCCGACGGACTCTTGGCCTAGATACGTGTCGTTATTCATTACTATTACTATCCGAGAGTTTAGAATTTAGAGCATTGGTTCCCAAAGTGGTCCTGGTGACTGGAGACTCAACAGGGGTCTACGCTGGCTTGACAAAAAATGTGGGTTCGCAGTTCGTCAGCGGGGTCCATGAAATTTCATCTAGTTTCATCTAGTAGGTACAAACGGGGCGTTTCCTAAATAAAACAAACTCAGATCACGGTTACACCCTCCCGAATGGCCCTCTAAGCCGAGGTCCGAGTCTCATAGGAGACGCCCTTAGAGAGCCGTTCCGTCCTCTATCTTTATTTCAGCCTTCGGGTCTCATCAGGCGATGCTTCTGCGCTCGCCCAAACCCCCTGGTGACGCCGTAGTGGTCCCACATGGAGCCATCGGCACTTACTCAACACAAAAAAAGAAAAAAAAAGGAAGTGATAATTTTTTGACTTCTTGTGCTAAAAAGTAAAGTTTTTTGATTGGTCAACTTAGCAACTCACAGCACAATAAATTACTTAATCAAATCTCACTTTTTTTTTTCGATAACTGTTACTTTTAACGTTACGTTGTCAACCCATATTTGGCTCACTGCTGAGCTCGAGTCTCCTCTTAGAATGAGAGGGGTTAGGCCTTAGACCACCACGCCGTTCACACGTAGTATTTAATTTCAAAAAATGCACACAACTGATAAGTTGGAGGTGCATGCTCCGGATCCGGACACCATTCGAACCGACGCCTACCGGAATCGGAAACCGAAGTCATATCCACTGGGCTATCGAAGTAATACATATTTTTTATAAGACAATCGCTTTGGTTATAAATAACAATTCATGATGTAGATTGTTCGCTATGGAATTTAAAAAGCTTACGTCCCATCGGTTTGACCTAAATGCCAATACGCCATGTTTATTGGTTAGGCAGCGTTTATACGAACGCTGCCTTGGTTTTCCAGTTAGCCTCTCTAACATAATCATCATTATCAACCCATATTAGGCTCACTGTTGAGCTCGAGTCTCCTCTCAGAATGAGACGGGTAAGGCCAATAGTCCACCATGATGGCCCGATGCGGATTGGCAGACTTCACACATGCGGAGAATTAAGAAAATTCTCTGGTATTCAGGTTTCCTCACGATGGCTTTCCTTCACCGTTTGAAACACGTGATATTTAATTTCTTAGATATGAGCAATTCCCATTAAACTAGTCTAAAAACATTGTTAAGAGTGGGTACGACAATAGTCCTGCGGGCAGGGACCTTATGGTGGTAATTCGATCTCCACCCCACCAGCAAGCCATCCTCGACAAACGGATTATCCATCACAAAATAATAAAACTGTCCTAGTAGTTCCTGAGATTATAGCATTAAACCAAACAAACAAACTGTTTAGCTTTATAATATTAGAATAGATTTACAAGTAACGGATTCCGATGGCGCAACGAACGTAAGTCGATCTTGGCTTTGGCAATCGTAAAACCTGTTATTTCGACTCTGTTAATAACAGGCGCCACATGTAGGCACTCGTAGATACAATACTACTTGCACTTTCCAAATAAGAATATATTCAAATAGATAAGAAATAAATGTAAGCTTATTTAAAAGTCATATTATAGTGTCAATGATTACGTAAATGACAAAATTGCTTGCAGGCTACTTATATACCTATTGTTAAATGGTGATAAACTAAAAAAGGATAAACCTGGCTGAGTTTGTTGTGGGCTCTTCTCGGACCAAGGCGCGTTTGGAACCCTCGTTACTTTAATTTTAAGTTTTCGAATAATTATTATCACCATTATCTTAAGTTATTATTATCTAACGTTTCGAAAGAGCTTGTAAACTAAGCCTATTTGAAATAAATGAATTTTGACTTTGACTTTGATACGATGTACTAGCACGCTCTACTAGTCTGGTTTTTTACTTAGAATATAATCATTTATAGGTTTTCTCGCCAACCCGCACTGAATCAGCGTGGTGGTTATTCGCTCTATATCTATATCTCTCTTAAAAACCTCGTTTACCAAAAAAACCGTCGTTCACAGACGGATGATATTTATGTTTCTGTTTTAAAAACGCTGTACTCTGTATAAATTATAAATGCGTTTTTGCTATGCTGACGTTACTTGGCTGGTGGGAGGCTTCGGCCGTGGCTAGTTACCACCCTACCGGCAAAGACGATTTAGCGTTCCGATTCGACGTCGGGTAGAAACCGAAAGGGGTGTGAACTTTCTTCCTCCTCCTACCAAGTTAGCCCGCTTTCATCTTAGATTGCATCATCACTTACCATCAGGTGAGATTGTAGTCAAGGACAAGTTATGTAAGTAAAAAAATGCCCTAAAGTACAGCGTAGCCATTGGTATGGGTACTAAGATAGCTCATTTAAGGATCAGTCTACAACTCGTAACTGGCTGTCACTTTTGAATATCATAGATACGCAAAATACTCATAGCTTTCATGCGAGCTGAACCCCATTACCCAATTAGCCAGCATCCAATTTACATTGCACTGTAAATCAAATTAGCATTCTACTGGCGAATCGTGATGGACAATGTTTCTTTACGTTGACCTTCAATACTCCACTGAGAAGATTGTCTAAGATCCGGCATAAGGTATATAATACCCTCATCTGTTATTTATTTGGGATGATATTATAAAGCTGAAGAGTTTGTTTGCTTGTTTGATTGAACGCGCTAATCTCAGGAACTACTGGTCCGATTTGAAAAATTCTTTCAGTGTTAGATAGCCCATTTATCGAAGAAGGCTATAGGCTATATATTATCCCCATATTCCTACGGGAATGAGAACCACGCGGGTGAAACCGCGCGGCGTCAGCTAGTTTGGGATAAGAAATAAATGATAGAAAATATTCACATTGACACATTGCAAAAAGGTTGCCTAGTTGAATTGCGGCCAAACACATTTTTTATACAAAATCTAGGAAACTGTGGACTAGAGCAAAGACAACTTAATTCAGTAAAATTAAGCATATATTAACTTTCATTGACATGTTGGACGACCAATAATAACTAATGACTTAACTGGTGTACGATTTTTATTAATTCAGCAAAGAGGGATGTAAATAGATTGAATAAATTAAATCCCTTGTTCTTTATTTTTATTAATGAAGCAAATAGGGAACTAGATTTAAAAAAATATAATTATTTAATACTCACCGGGCGCAATTTCACTAGGCAACTTTCTTATCCCAAATAAATAACAGATGAGGGTATGTATTCTTTATGCCGGATCTCATATTAAGACGCTAATTGCATACTTCCAACGATACTTCGAACGATAGACGTCCACTGCTGGACATAGGCCTCTTGCATGGACCTCCAAGCACAGCGGGCTCGAATCGCCAGCGTCCAGCAGCTTCCTGTAACCCGCTTGATATCCTCGGTCCACCTATTTTTAATTACCGACTTCAAAAATGGAGTAAAATCTCAATTCATGTCATGTCGTGAGCTTGTCATTGCTCCGTCAATTAATAAAAACTAGCGACCACCCGCGACTTCGTCCGTGTGGAATTTAGTTTTTCACAAATCCCTCGGGAACCATGGATTTTTCCGGGATAAAAAGTAGTCTATATGTTAACCCAGGATCATCATCATCATCATCATCATCATCATCATTCACCTAATTCGGTTCAGTAGTTGAGGCGTGAAAGCGTAACAAACATTCACATCATCAAATCATCAGTTTTCGCAAATCTCGGGAAACCATGGATTTTTTCGGGATAAAAAGTAGCATATGTGTTAATCCAGAGTAAAATCTATTTCCATTCAAAATTTCAGCTAAATCGCTTCATTAGTAGCGGCGTTATAGAGAAACAAACATCCAAACATCCACACAAACTTTCGCGTTTATAATATTAGTAGGATTATTGTTAAATTATAATTTGGAGGAACTTTTCTTTAGGCAAATTGGTTTAATAATTGCGACGTAAAGGCATAACAAACATACAAACACAGAAAAAGCAGCTTTACTCGTCTTTAGATCGGAAGCTTGATAACAGAAACTCACACGGCATGTTTCACAGGGCAAGTTCTGTCAGAAATAGAAATACTACTAAAATAAGCCTTTTTGGTTTGTAGTTTGGTAGTTGGGTAAGAAAATGCCAAAGCTGTAAAATCACGACCACTGATATTTGGCCAACAATTAACATTTCCGTGACGGGAGGCTATTTCGACCAAACAGGGTGTGGCGATGAATTTAGCTCAAATGATTTGTGCCTCCTAAAAGTTTTATTACTACCCTCCCCTTATTCTTTCGTGACTAACCCGAATTGTGTTATTCGACAATCTGTATATGGGGGACTTAAAGTTGCTTAGTGATTTACTGAACTGTTCTGTTCGTGGCATCATTAATGGATGATAGGATGCTGTGCCTAGTTACCCCTATCGGCAAAGACGTACTGCCTAGCAATTTAGCGTTCCGGTACGATGTCCTTCAGAAACCGAAAGGGGTGTGTTTCATGCTACTCATGAAAATCCACACCCTCCACCTTCCTCCCTCCAAATCCACATCTTAGATTGCATCATCACTTACCATAGGTTAGATTGTAGTCAAAGGCTAACTTGTAAAGAATAAAGCCCATATTAACGGCCTACAAGGTCAAACCTCATCCCTTTATATGAAAGAATATGCGCTGCATAGCTTAAGCCCACCACGCTGCTCAAATGTCGGTTGGCGGGCTTGGTGATACTGTTCAGTTCATGACCACTATCAGAGTAGTTCATAATAATGACTAAGGGTGCCCGTTCACTTACAATTTTCAGTTGGCCGACTATCGAACAACTAAATTGCAAATGCGTACCATTTAGTTGGTAATTTTTTTTATCGGAAGTAAATCGCGGCTCTGATACGATTGGTGTCCAGTTTATTAGTTGAACGATTTAGTTGGAGAAGATGTGCGGGCTGTCATAAATCTGTTAGCAGGACCTCGTTATCCAAAACCACCTATGACACCACTGGACCCAATGGTCCAGTGGTGTCTTAGGCAATCAAATTCCATCAAAATTACAGATACAATATTAATAAAAGAGATGTGTAAATCCGGTTTCAGGCGGTTTTGAACAGCAATACAAACATACAAACAAATTAATTTTAAGCCCCAGTAACTCCACGGTTCAAGGGCCGAACACAAATCCGAGAAGTCATAGGTTAAAATAGGTCAAACCCCACCTATTGGGTGTCGTACCCGCTCGTAACAGTCTTTTCATTTAAAAGGAAAGGGGAAAATTAATCGTGTCTAAAAATATAAAGCTAGTATTCTTTGGACTCGTTGCTCCGTGATTCGTATGTGGTCGGATTCGAGTTCTGGGTCGTGCTGTGAAATGGGCATTGAGCTTTAGAGTTGGAAAACGCGCTTATTAGAGCACGTTAAAGCTTCGTTCATTAGATGTTTCCGATCATAATTATTATTAATTATCTGTATAACTATTATTTTACAATGTCTTGTATAACTCGCAAGTGCGAGTTTCGAATTCAAATCAGCAGTTCTATTCTGTAACTGTGTTTTGTATAACTCGCAAGAGCGAATTACGAATTCACCTCTGCAGTGCTAATCTGTAACTGTGTTTTGTATAACTCGAAAGAGCGAGTTTCGAATTCACCTCAGCTGTGCTATTCTGTATTTATGTTTTGTATAACTCGCAAGTGCTAGTTTCAAATTCATCTCAGCAGTGCGATTCTGTCGCTATGTTTTGTATAACTCACAAGTGCGAGTTTCGAATTCACCTCAGCAGTGCTATTCTTGATCTATGTTTTGTATAACTCGCAAGCGCGAGTTTCGAATTCACCTCAGCTGTGCTATTCTTGATCTATGTTTTGTATAACTCGCAAGCGCGAGTTTCGAATTCACCTCAGCTGTGCTATTCTGTATTTATGTTTTGTATAACTCTCAAGTGCGAGTTTCAAATTCATCTCAGCAGTGCGATTCTGTCGCTATGTTTTGTATAACTCGCAAGCGCGAGTTTCGAATTCACCTCAGCTGTGCTATTCTGTATTTATGTTTTGTATAACTCTCAAGTGCGAGTTTCAAATTCATCTCAGCAGTGCGATTCTGTCGCTATGTTTTGTATAACTCGCAAGTGCGAGTTTCGAATTGACGAGGTTATTCTAACGTAACTGTAACTTGCGAGTTATACAAAACATATTTACAGAATAGCACTGCAGCACGGCTATTCACTAACGATATTTTGTATGACTCGCATGTGCGAGTTTCGAATTCTCACCGCTATCTTTCTTATTCTATAGTATCGTGTTAGACAGAGAGATGTAGAGGTGAATTCGAAACTCGCACTTGCGAGTTATAAAAATATCGATTATCAATAAAGAATAGCGCTCTACTGTTTCTATCAGTCTATAGTATCGTGTAAGACAGAGAGAGATAGTGGTGAATACAAAATTTGAAAGGTTTGCTGGCCTATTCACTAACTTTAAGTAGGTGAATAGGCCGGTTGGTCTTGTAGTGGGCCAAATAGGCCTTTAAAATGATGATGATACTTATTGAAAATAAAAAAAAATATAAAAGCGAGTTGCAGCAATACAATCATCGGTAAAATTGTGCTATTAGGTACAATGTAAAACGCGTTATTAGGTAAATAGATATAGTTAGACCGACTTGTCCTTGAATTAAACAATGGAGTATGTAGATACGAGTAGGTACATATTATGTCTAATTCTGCATGTATTTTATAAAGTAAAACCTGTCTGGTTTCGTAGTTTTTTTTTTTTTTATTCTTTACAAGTTAGCCCTTGACTACAATCTCACCGATGTAAGCGATGATGCAGTCTAAGATGGAAACGGGCTAACTTGTTAGGAGGAGGATGAAAATCCACGCTCCCTTTCGGTTTCTACACGACATCGTACCGGAACGCTAAATCGCTTGGCGGTACGTCTTTGTCGGTAGGGTGGTAACTAGCCACGGCCTAAGCCTTCCACCAGGCAGACCTGGACCAATTAAGAAAACCTCAATCGGCCCAGCCGGGGATCGAACCCAGGACCTCCGTCTTGTAAATCCACCGCGCATACCACTGCGCCACGGAGGTCGTCAAGTTTGTGTATAAATTATGAAATAAAATCTGGTTACACTAATCTACCTGTTTAGTGTACCTCGATTTTGTAGATCCTGAATTGAAATAAAATAGAATAAATTCATCATCATCATCCGATCAGCCGATGGACGTCCACTGCTGGACATAGACCTTTTGTAGGGACTTCCAAAACATCACGACACTGATATTTTACCAGAAAAAAGCCACGTTATTTGTGAGTGCCATACATTTCATTATATTCCCGTATTCCCATGGGAATGAGAACTACGCGGGTGAAACCGTGAGGTTCTACTAATATTTTATAACCCAATCCAGGACTATAAAGGTCTGGAAGCCGAGACCAATGAGACACATTGTTAGGTTTTACTGCTATTATATAACACTGTTTGAGATTCTGTTGTGCTGTATCATTTATTTATTTGCTTTCTGCATCCACGGCAGTGGGTTCGATTCCCATAACTGGAAAATATTTGTGTGTTGAGCATGGGTGTTTTCCAGTGTCTGTGTGTATTTATACATTATATAAGTATTTATATGTAGTATATAATTGTATATTAATATTATAATATCAACTATCTTAGCACCCATAACACAAGCTACTTTGTATGCTTACTTTGGGGCTAGATAGTGATGTGTATTGTTTAAGTATATTTATATTTATATATTTTATTTATTTATAGACATGAAATATGCCCAGAGAAACATTACAGTTTCCCAATTCGTTTCTCGAGCAGTCAGAAATATAATTACAACAATAAATCATTTTGTAATTTTAACAAAATGAATATTAAACAATCAAAATAATTTAAAAATAATAAATTCAATTCAAATTCAAACAAATTAAAAATTAAGAGTAAATTAACATTAACCAAGTCAAATAAATTAAAATTTAACAATTCAAATAAATTAGTAACAATAGTCAAGAATTAGAATACACAAAAAAATAACAATAAAAATTAACTAGTCAAAGAAACAAAATTAAAGACAAGAAAAAAGAGAAAAGAAAGATATCTTATACATAAAATCTATTCTAGTAACAATTTAATTTTATTTACAATCTGATAAACAGGGGTGTGAAAAATGTCTAATTCTAAATTTCTACTAGTTTCATGTTTTTGTTTGTCCACAGTTGAGAACCCAAACTACGATCAAGGCTACTTCGGGCCATGGCGTGTCTGCAAGCGGCTGCTTTACTATCGGGAGAAATGCGGCACCGACGTCTCCAAGTTCCGACCGTCGAGTAAGTAGAATACTTCATCATCATCATCATCATCATCATCATCATTATCAACCCATATTCGACTCACTGCTAAACTCGAGTCTGCCCTCAGAATGAGTGGGATTAGGTTAATAGTCCACCACGCTGGCCCAATGCGGATTGGCAGACTTCACACACGCAGGGAATTAAGAATATTATCTGGTATGCAGGTTTCCTCACGATGTTTTTCCTTCACCGTTGATGAATGTTATTATGCAATTTACAGTGCACATAGCGTGCGATGGAATGAGCTATGCTCGGAGTCTCTGCGTGATCGAATCAATAATGAGGAGATCTGTAAGCAGGACTGACGACGTCAAGCGAGTCGCAGGGATTTGCTGGATGCAAGCGGCTCAGTATCGTGATGTTTGGAAGTCCCTACAAAAGGCCTATGTCCTGCAGTGGACGTCCATCGGCTGATATGATGATGATGAGGCCTATACGGATATGACCACTGCCTTCATTTGGGAGGCGTAGGTCCGGGATATGCATCTCCAACTTTTCACGTGTCTCAAACGGTGAAGGAAAAACATCGTAAGGAAACCGGCATATCTGAGATTTTTAAGAGATTCTCTACGTGTGTGAAGTATGCCAATCCGTAATTTACCAGCGTAGTGGACTATTAGCGTAACCCCTCTCATTCTGAGAGGAGACTCGTGCTCAACAGTGAGCCGATGATATGCGATATTAGTTATTAATGACGTGATACGATTAGGATAAAGTTTTCGTAATGTTTCCACTGCTTCGAATTAAATGGGGCGACGACTCAGAGTTCCGATCGTCGAGTGAGTCGTGACCAGCATTTTCTATTTTATTTATAAACCACACGATTTTAACCGCAATTTAATCGAACTCCGTAGTACATCTTAGCCATTCTCTCGGTAACAATAAATTCTCCCATGTCTATTCGACAAGATTCTCAGCAAAAGATACTATTATACCCAACTAGCAAATCCCTGCGACTTTTCTTGTTTAAGTAAAACAACACTAAAACCTTCATATACTAAAGAATTTGCGTTAAAATCGGTCCTTTTGCATGAAAGTCCATCAGGAGTATGTACGAAATATTATTTTACTTGCTTTTTGCATTTTTTAAAGACTCTTAAAATACTGAAATTTGTTGAAATACTGTACTGTTGAAAGCTCATTAGTGGAACGGTTATAAAGTGGGCTAAAATCCACCGCGCATACCACTGCGCCACAGGCCGTCAAAAGCCACTATAATATTTATTTTAAGCAAGCATATTTGTTTCCTTTGTGTGTAAATCTTTACCCTTTATTGGGTCCCCCAACTAATTTTGATACAGGGCTCGTCCAAGGCACGCTACGCTACTGCTAAAATCTCAAAAGTGTTGGATTCAATCACAAATAAGTACTAGTAAATTAACAGTTTCAACACATGAAAATCTGTTTTATATTTGTTTTTTATCTATTTTGAGATTCGTACTTGAACTTTGTTAACAATCGTTGATGGTACGTACAGTTTTTATTGTCTACATTTTATTGCAACCGTCTGCATTGCATTTGCGACCTTGACCCTGCATTAACAACAGTTTCTTCAATGCAATATGCACTGTTGCACTATTCGTATATTTTTATATTCTCGAATACCATTCATTTACACGGCGACTAATTGCCTTGACTGGTGACAGACGGGCTGGCTCATTTTTTGCGCATATGCGGAAATGCAGCCAGTATTTTTGCCAACACGTGGGCACGATTTGTATAGCTATTAAGATATAGTCAGCTTAAGTTTCTCTTGCATTGTTTCTCAATAAATAGTAGATATTTATCTTAACCTTAGCCTTGTTTCGGGTCTGCTCTGAACACGAGGCGTAAACAAATCCTTATCACCATCATGATATCAGCTGATGGTTGTCCAGTACAATAAAAGGACTTTTGTAGGGACTTCCAAACATCACGATCCTGAGCTGCCTGCATCTAGCGAATCCCTGCGATTCGCTTAATGTCGTCAGTCAATCGACCAACACTGCGTTTTCTAGTGCGGGGTCGCTATTCCAGCACATTCGGACCCCATCGTCCATCGGCTCTTCGAACTATGTGCCCTACTCATTGCCACTGCCTCGCGACTCGCTAAGCTGTCAGTGACTTTGGTTCTTCTGCGGATCTCCTCATTTCTGATTCGATCACGCGGAGTTACTCAGAGCATAAGCATAGCTCGTTCAATGTGGATTTTCATCCTCCTCCAAACAAGTTAGCCCGCTTCCATCTTACATTGCATCATCACTTACTATCAGTTGAGATTGTAGTCAAGGGCTAACTTAACTTAAGAATAAGAATAAATTCAAAGGTTTGTAAAAATAAACATTTAAACCATGGTATAATAGAAACGACAAAATAAAACTCAAGAACTTCTTATTTTGCAGTTATTGCATCAAAATTTCGTTATGCACTTTGGGAAAATATCAATTCTGTTTGCAATAACAAAGTTTGTGATTTATATTGGTTGCGTCATGAAATGCAACAGTCGCTAGTAAAGTATGGTTTAATTATTAACAGTCGCTAGTAAATTAGTTTAAATGCATTTCAGTTTAAAATTTAAGGGCCAGTGTACACCTGACAAGCGGATTAGCTGCAATTATTACTGTCTTACAAGCACATTTGAGTAGTAATTGTTTGTCTGTGTGTTGGGGCTTTACTGCAAGTTCTTGAAGTGTTGAAGCTTCTACTTAAGCATTTATGATATTAGGAATTTCAAAAATTTTACACTTAAGTGTTTTTCAGATAGCAATACGGTGACAGTCGCCTATATGACATTCATAATACGTACGAGTACTATTATAGTGAAACTTTCAAGAGTGAAACGAACTGTCACCCGCACCATCCTACTCGTACATGAAACGAACTGTAACCTCGACTAAATAAATATATTTTTTTTTAAATTTTAAATGTATATGTTTACCTTTTTCTAAAATATACTTGACAAGCGACAAGCCGATAGAAGATGTTATAGCTTGGCAAGTTTGTTGATGATACTTCCATGACATGCAGGCGACGGGGGGGAGGGGACTGCGAGGATGCGAAGTCGTGCGCGCGGGGCACAGGGAAGGACTGCGCGCAGATGAAGTCGCGGAGCATCGGGAGTGTTACGAAAGAATTTGCCAAGCTATAATTAACTGTCGACTTTATTCCAACGGCGACAATGTCAATATTCGTTTGACAGTAAGAAACATCACTTCGTCGCGTCTCGTTAGATGTGCGCTGGCCCTATTAGTCAATATGTGTAGGCTAACCTATAATTATAAACAGTTATAAATACCACCTCGTTCTCGATCCCGTTCAACATAAAACACACCGTGTGGATTTTTTTTATAAGTAGGTAATACTTGACTGAATCATGGTTTATCTTCTAAGTCGTCGCCTATCTCTTAACAAAGAAAGTTTTAGAATGCACCGCCTTTGTCCTGGTAACCTAAGGTAATAGGCTACTTACCTCTTTTGTAAACAGTGTTTAAACTGAATTATGAAGTACAATAAGCTAATTTTATTTATTTTGTCCCGTTAATAAAAAATTTAATATAAAAGAAAAAATATCTCCGTAATTTTTTTGCCGCCGAAACACAACACATTAGCAAGTGACGTCATTCATCGAGATAACAGCGTGATTGGCGTTTGCAGTGATGTGATTCAAGCAGATGTATGAATTCGTCTTGCTTGCTTGGCACCTTGATGGTTTTGGGAGGTACCAGGGTTCAAGAGACCAGTCCACCTTCTACCCGCCAGGTATAAACTATAAACCGATATTTTTATGTTTTCCTCGGCATAATATGAAAAGTCATGTTCCAAGCTTCGCTTCGACTCTTCAAAATGCTGAAATATAAATAATAATAAATAATAAATCTTTATTCATCAAAAACTTCATATCACAAAATTAAGTTGAAGCCCTGCCTCCTGTACATGTTAATACTGTGTTACAGGAAGCAGTGTCTTCCCATTTTCAATGTTGCAGTAGTTTGATAAACAATTTTATACAGTTACAAATACAATAAATCATAAGAAAAAGAAAAAAAAACATGCAGAACTGAAGTTAAAAAAAAAAAATAATATAGCTTTCAGCTTTTTTAAAATGAGGTCTGGTTGCTACTGGTCGACAATGTGTCTTTTCTCATCAGGAGATATTATCTTAGGCCTACTGTGTATCGAAAAGTAAACCAGCCATATTATTTAAAAAAAAATCTGTGACGCCCAGCTATCACATATATATACTTCCAGCAGTTATAACTAATGTAGATACTAGTGAACACAAAGTTATAAAAAATGAAGTATACGGCAAAAGATCGATATGCTTGTAATATTGGGGTTAATGTGACCCAGTTGCGGTAGCATTATGTTTTATACATTCGGCGCATAGTGCAGTGTTAGTTTACTGCAAGCATCGCCAATAAGTTTCATTTGAGGTCAATTTTTCAAAACAATATGGCTGACGCGGTCCTGTTTACCTTCCTATACACCAGTAGGTACGAAAACTGCACACGACATACCTCATCATGGGAAAAGCTACATTGTCGACCAATAGCGGCAGAGTTGAAATATCGCTCGCTCCCTCTTACGTCCTAACGCAACGAAAGAGAGTGATATTCCAACTCCGCCGCTGTTAATCGACAATATGTCATTGTTTAGGGAGATATGTTGTTGACGCATGGGCATACAGTGGGCCTAAGATAGACCACGACATATATCTCGAATCAAAAATATCGCTCTCTCTTTCGTCACGTTCAGACGAAAAAGAGAGCAATGATTTTCGATTTGCTGCTATTGGTCGACATTATGTCTTTCTCTTCGCGAGTTAGGTATATTGTTGACGCATGCTAGGCCTAAAGTAGGCCTAAGATAGACCAAGACATATCTCGAATCAAGAATATCGCACGTATCTTTCGTTGCGTTGGGACGATAGAGAGAGCCACGATTTTTGAACAGCCGCTATTGGTCGACATTGTCTCTCTCAAGCTACACTGTAGTCTCATGCTAGGCCCACAGGTGATCGTCAAGCATCTTCTTCTACACCCTATTTCATCATACTTACATAATATTATGATAATGAAAAAAATAGAAAGTTAAAATCAGTAAAAGAATAACGCTCCGAATCTTGTTATTTTATTATAATACCTTAACAAATGTAATTAAATTAGATACAGATTACATTTTTTTTTATTGACAGACAGACGGAAATTAAAATGTTCTGTTAATAAAAGTTCCGTTTTTGCGACACGGAACCCTAAAAGTAAACACATCCAAAGTACCAGTCATAGAACCCTAAATAGCTTGAAAATCATTGTCAATGCCAACAGGAACGGATACTAGGCAGTGACCAATTTCCCGGGACATTGAACAATGAAGAAGGCTATCAATAGAAAGGGAGGAAGCGACAAACAAGTGCATTTCAAGCTTATAAATCTTTTGTTACACTGCTGATTATTTCAACGAACCATCGGATGTGATTATATCCATTATATTCTATCTAATAGATAATAGATAATAATCTATTAGATTCTATTACTTATCACGTGAAAATATTACTTATTAAGTGAAAAGTACGTGTTTATTTCAATATTATTATACTAGCGGATGCCCGAAGTTTTTCCACAAATCCCGCGGGAACCATGATTTTTTCCGGGATGAAAAGTAGCCTATGTTACTTGTATATACATATCTATATGTGTTAATCTAGAGTAAAAAAACAAACATCCATACAAACTTTCGCGTTTTAATATTAGTAGGATAAAACGTCCTCCTCATTCACTAATCTCAGGAACTACTGATCATATTAGAAGAATTCTTTCAGTGTTAGAGAACCCATTTATCGAGGAAGGCTATAGGCTATATATTATCCCCGTATCCTACGAAAACGCGAAACGCGAGTGAAACCGCGTAGCGTCAGCTAGTGTACCTATAAAAGCGAAATTTGTCACGAGCACAATCATAAAGTCTTGAAAACCGCTTGACGTACAAAGATGAAATTTGACAGGGAGGTAATTTATAGGGTTCAGCCGGGCTAGCATGGGCAAGGGATAAAATTTTTATCCACCCATTATATCCACTGACTAAGGATATAAATCCACCCGTCATAGCATGGCCACAAGGAAAAGGGTAGGGGTAGGGGTAGGGGTAGGGGTAGGGCAGGGGTAGGGTAGGGGTAGGGTAGGGGTAGTGTAGGGTAGGGTAGGGGTAGGGTAGGGGTAGGGCAGGGGTAGGGTAGGGTAGGGGTAGGGCAGGGGTAGGGTAGGGGTAGAGGTATAGAAGGGTAGAGTAGGGATAGAGAATAAGTGCACTTATGTCAAAACGAAGCTTGACCGGGTCCGCTAGTATGATAGATACTATAGATACCTACTACAAACCACCGCAAAAAACAATCACCAAACAAAACAATGCCCACAGAAAACAGATCAATAATATGCACAAAATAACCAAATATTATCAAATTTACGTTTATTTTTCCACTATTGATATACCTAATGCCAATTTATAAGATATCTACAAATGGTTGGACAAGTCTTTCCCTCCGTTTATCCACCGGGGATAATATATCCACCGGCGTGCCCATGCGCGGTGAGTGGATAAAACGAGTGTGGGGGATAAACGTTTTATCCTCTCCCCGTGGATAAATTTCTCCCTTGCCCGTGCTAGCCCTGCTGGCTGACTATGTCTAGTGTGTCCAAAAACGTCCAGTTTCCTAACTGTCTCAAAGTTAGTAGATGTCCGCTAAGAACGGGTTTTGTGACAGGGCCGGATTAAGGAGGTCTAAGGGCGAACGAAGTCACGATAATGAATGTTGTCAATAGAAAGGGAGGAAGTGGGGTGGAAAGAACAGCTTTTCAAGCTTATAAATCTTTTATTAAACTCCCAACTGCTGGTTATTTCCAGGAGCCATCGGATGTGATAATAATCTATTAGAAAACTAGCTACGCAGACGTCTAGTCCGGTACTACAAGTTCTCGAGATATCATCGGAAAAGTTGTGCCATACAACATGTATGAGGAAACTTTATACCTTGACTAGCTGGTGCCGCGCGGTTTCACCCGCGTGGTTCCCGTTTCTGTAGGAGTACGGGGATAATACATAGCCTATAGCCTTCCCTGATAAAAGGGCTATCTAACACTGAAAGAATTTCTTAAATCGGACCAGTAGTTCCTGAGATTAGCGCGTTCAATCAAACAAACAAACTCTTCAGCTTTATAATATTAGTATAGATAAATTTCTTTTAACTGATAGTAAGTGTAGATGTAGCCTATAATGGTCTATCTGGGTCTAGGAACAAAAAATTACGTGGTATTCAAGACGAGTCTGCCAAAATTATATGCGTACCGTAGCAAGATAATAGTCAATGTAACGCAATTTGATAGAAGGTTATTAGACATCATTATCAACTCATATTCGGCTCACTGCTGAGCTCGGAATGACAGGGGTTAGAACAATAGTCCACCACGCTGGCCCAATGCGGATTGGCAGACTTCACACACTCAGAGAATTAAGAAAATTCTCTGGTATGCAGGTTTCCTCACGATGTTTTTCCTTCACCGCTTGAGACACGTAATATTTAATTTCTTAAAATGCACACAACTGAAAAGTTGGAGGTGCATGCCCTAGACAGGATTCAAACCCACACCCTCCAGAATCGGAGGCAAAGATCATATTTACTGGGCTATCACTAGCAAGACCATAGTCAATGTTAATTCATATTCATATTCATATTCATTACACTATAAAAATTTTAATAAAAAAATATAACCGACTTCAAAACCTAAAAAAGTACCCATTAAACTAAAATGTGAAAAATAACATCATCATATTATTATGTTCTACCTGCTGATCAGTATGGAGGCGGTGCTAAGCCGGTGATGTATCATCAGATCGATTCCAAACCTTCATGAAACTGTAGTGATTTAAAATACTAAATGGGAAAACTTAGGAACACACTGGGCATTTATATAATTTTTGAAAGTTTCCCTCAATTTCTCCAAGATTCCATCATCAGATCTTGACATGATAGCAATGGGACCAAATGGGGGGTGTACCCTTTAAAACAAAAAAATAATTTTTGAAATCAGTCCAGGCGTCTTCGAGTAATCAAATACCGGTCAAATTGAGAACCTCCTCCTTTTTGAAGTCGGTTAAAAAGACGGCGGTATCTCATAAAGTAATCAAATTGGTAGCAACTGCATTCACAACTCCTTTGTTCTTCGTATTGATTATTTCCACAAGCTTGGGGCATCTACCGGAAAATTGAGACATACCTACCTTGTTTATGCAACAGGTACTGTGCGAATATTTTTTTTTATCGCTGGGTTATGTAGGTACTCTTTACCCCTTTACCCCATTTACTTTTTACCCTTCCGGAAACAATGCCGATTACATTGTTTTGAGAGGGTTTAGAATCTAGAAAACCTGCTACACTTAACCTCTTGTAAACTGAAAACCTTTTTGATATTTTCCTAAATTTTCACGCCATCACGCGTTTAGGGCTGGACCGATTTCACTATTTTTTTATGTGTTTGTTATTGTCAGGAGAAGGCTCTTATGGCAGAAAAAAAATTAGGGTAGGGGTAGTTGTAAGTTTACATAGAGTTTCACGCGGACGAAGTCGCGGGCGTTCGCTATTGTTTAATAAAATGTATCTATTAGTATTGAAGTATGGATTGAGAAAAATATTCATTTAAGACCTTCAGTTTTAACTGCGCAGTTTTAACTCTACAGTTTTATCTAATCGCAATTAACAGTTAAAACTGACGGACTCTACACGGACGATTTAACTGAATATTTTGGCTGTTCAGGTAAAACTGCAGGTCTGTAGCACGGCTAATTTACGCCGTAAAACGGTATCGCAACGCGGAGTTTTAGAGCGCTTGTATATATACAGAATGTCGTGTGCAATGTGTTGCGTAAATATATTAAAATTCTCATTCGGTGGGCAGATGGCTGATGGCCCTACGAGAATGGCACGTGTGACTTTGCATACTGACAAGATACTACAGATTACATTGACAAGATACTAAAAACAAATATCTCGTTGGTCGAGTGGTTAGTCTAACTAGAGGCCCTGGGTTTGAGATGAAATATTGGGTGTTTTCATGAAAAAGAATACAATAAGGAACTTAAGCTAACTAATCCTAATAACTATACAAATCATGCCCACGTGGAATGGTGGCAAAAATACTGGCTGCATTTCCGCGCTGGACAGCCAGGCTGATTCTTTGCGCAAAAAATCAGCCTGTCAGTCGAAGCAACTAGCCGCGGTGAAATGATTCGGTAATTTTTTTTGGCACTGCGACTCCATGGCCCAAGGGTGTCCACGGCAAAAGGTACAAATATCTAACTCTCAGTCAGAGAGGCATACTTGTAATAATTTTTTTATATTCTTTACAAGTTAGCCCTTGATTACAATTTCACCTGAATGTAAGTGATGATGCAATCTAAGATGTAAGCGGACTAACTTGTTAGGAGGAGGATGAAAATCCACACCCTTTTCGGTTTCTACACGACATCAAACCGGAACGCTAAATCGCTTGGCGGTACGTCTTTGTCGGTAGGGTGGTAACTAGCCACGGCCGAAGCCTCCCACCAGCCAATATATAATAATAATAATACCTATCTTGAAATAATTCTCATTAGCAGGCAGGAGCAGAGAAGCTGGTTTTCGACCGTAAACCGGCTGCTGCTAAGGATTCTAACCAAGATTTCCTAATGACCACAAATCAGCATAGTCTAACTACAGGAACAACAAATCATTTGATTTCCAAAGATTCCGACGAATTGATAATCTCCTCCTTTTTTTGAAGTCGGTTAAAATTATCTTTCATAGTTTATGTTCTTTAGAAAAATGTATACTCTGCTAAACCCCCACGATTTAACTGTCATAGTTTCCATTTCCGTGAGAATACGAGAATAAAATATTGCGTATGACACTCTCAAACTATTGATAAAAAAATCGGTTGTCTGTAATGACGGTTTACTAGCGATAGTCGTCAGAAAATACTAATGGAATGGTTGCGTTTTTCAAAAGAAAATTTTAATTAGGGTATTTAAATCAATAAATAAATAAAATACTGCTCGTTTTTCTAAAATACTGTTTAATAATCTTCATACCCAGAATATACTTTATTTCTTGTAAAAAAGTTGGCAACCCAGAGCGAGATATACTTTATTTCTTGTAAAAAAAGTTGGCAAACCTAGAGCGAGGGAATGACGCATGACGTCATCTTTTTTCGAGTGTTCAGACTCCATCGAATTATAAGACGTCACGTCAATAATTTTCAATATCAGTTCAAATTCCAAAGATTAACAACACCAACTCATAAACTTTACCTCTTTATAATATTAGTATTACATAAATATATCGAGAAAAATGTCATCTTCGTAAAGACCTGCAGCGTAAATAAAAAAATATAGCATGACGAATCATACCACGCGTTCAATGTTCATGCATATTCATAAGAAACCTGCCTTGAAGGCATACATAACGTCAAAGACATGTATAGTATGTAGACGTAGAGACAGTGGACATCGTCAGATGTTTTAGACTGGGTAACTTTCCAACAGCTGCGATGGTTCCCAAGCTGGGTCACCTACAAAGCTTCCGGTGTCTAGATAGTATGCGTCTATGGAAAAAATATTAAGCAAGTTAATCAAGTTCTAGGCAAAAGTGAAATTGTAACGTACACCGGCATTAGCAATACTAGGGTAGAAATTAATGATTTGTACTTTGAATATTAATAAGTAAATATATATCCTTATAGAAGATGGAATATGGCGCTTAGTCCCACCGTGCTGCTTCAATGCTGGTTGGCGGGGAATGAATTTTATTACTTAATTGAATTAATTAATTATTAATTAATGTTTAAAAAGAGATTTTACACAAAAATCTATTCCTATTCGAATTTAGAAATCGAAATATGCAATTGTTATGCAAATTAATTCTATATTTTTACATTTGGATGAATTTTACATTTGGATGACATTTCTCTTTTGAATATTTTTGACATTTCCCTTTTGAATTCTTTTTGACGTTGCCATCCTTTGTACGCTCAGACGAATTGGACGTAATTCGTTTCTTTCTTGTTTCACACACTTTCCATTCTTTCTTTCATTATACGAATAGCATATTTTTAAAAAAACGTCTTTAGCTTTAATTAGACTAGCTAAATTCTAGAACTTAAAAAATCAGCCCCTGATAGACAAGTGGGACGTCAATTCTTTTTCTACGATCGATAACGCTTCGATAACTAGAAAAATGTTTGGGAATGTCATTTGCTATCGACAGGTCACGTGATCAAGATCTGTCATTCCCATACATTTTATAGTTTTCGAAGCGTTAGCGATCGTAGAAAGAGAATCGACGTGCCACTTGGCTACAGGGGCTGGCATTCAACCCTTGCACTGTGAGACATATACAACCCCAAGTTATAGAGGAATTTGTACCGCAAAAAATACTTCAGTTTCCTTAAAAGATTCACACGAACAATGTCATACACAACGACGAAGCAGTACCTACTAATAAATGTGAAAAGCTAACTCAATGACATAACATGTAGACTAATAGTCTGTCATGGCCTGACCTTCGTCATATTATAGACATTTAGCTTCATGGCAATTCTTTTTTTAAAGAATATTTGTCATATCTTTTAAATATGACCAATATTCCCATGTGGAGTGGGTACGACAATAGATCAATCAATCAATTTATTTCTTTGCAGATACATGCATTATTTATACAGGTGGTGGTTAGATGTAGATGGTAAATGTATCTTGCCAATTTGGCATGCGAATTATTTATTAAGTATTTAATGATTCAAATGACAATTTCACCATTTAAAATTTACATCTTTACAATTAAAATATGTATGAAAATAACAATAATATTAACTTAAATGCTCATTTACACTGTAGAATGCCTGTTGAGTTAGGTATTTACATAAATTATTTTTAAAGCAATTTATATTCTTTTCTTTCCTAATTTCTTTTGGTAACATATTATAAATTCTTCTGCCGCAATGACCAAAGATGCCGAACCACCACCCCTCGGTGATGAGTCGACCGCTCTTACCGTTGAGCTATTGAGGCTAGGTAACTCTAGATGGAACTTTAAAAAGGGTATGCCCAGGCCTACCCTTACCACCCAGCAATTTACTGATATCTAAAAAAATCTTGATAATTCCACTTTCATAATTAAATTAGTGCTTTATCAAAAAAAGTTGGCTACGACGTTTTACGACATTTTTTATTCATCTTTAATTTGTTCACAACGGGGACAAGCCAAGGTCGTTGACCATACAGCCTGAGTTTAACGATATTTTTTGAGGACTTATGATTGGTTTGTTTGTTTGTTAAAAATACTATAGCTTCAAAACTTACTTCGTCGCTTTGGTATACCGATTTATTTATACATCGTATTATCAACTCAATATACTTTTATGAGGGGGTAAACCTGGGTTCCCTGGGCCGACCCTTTGTAACGTTTGGGTTTGTTGGAACCCTTGTACTTTATTCTTAACTTTTAACTTTGATAGGATAGATAACATCATCATTAGCAGCCCGCTCTAAAGGCCCGCTAAGTATAGGGCCATGTGTTCCTCCATAGAGGAGATCGAGTGTGGATATCCACCACGCTGCTTCAACGCAGGTTGGCGGACTATTTACCTTTATATTACTTACCTAACCTATGGTAGAAGCATAAAACAATCGCCCAGCTTCTACAAAATATCGAAGAAAAAGAAAGAAAATAAGTTTATTCACTTTTTAGTGTCACAAACAGTACATCCTATCTTAGATATTACATGACTGTCTGTGACACCAAACAGAAAGGGTTTACACCTCAGCATTAGCCGTTCATCGCAGGAAAGCAATTTGTCTGTTCAAAGCTGATTGTCAGCGAAGATCTAGCTACCACGGTCTCTTCCGTCCATAATATATGAAAAGCAAACTCTATGACATAATATAACATACAATACAACTAAGTGAGTGTGTAAATTCGGACGTGCGTGACAATACCTACTGTGCTGCAGGTCGTATTCATTAGCACGTGATGTATTTGACACTTACGTGTTTCAAACATTTTGCACGTCACGTGAACGCCAGACGACGCCTGCGACTTCGCGTAGAATTCAATTTTTTAGGGGGGGGGGGGGTCAAGTCTCTGAATGACTAGCGGACGCCTGCGACTTCGTCCGCGCGGAATTAATTTTTTTTCAAATTTACTCAAATTCTTTGCATTTAATTTTTCGCCCGAAAAATCTTTTCTACGTCAGCTACGAGTAACATGTTAGACAACAAAGCTGTATTTTATCAGCTGTGTACTTACCTACTATTGAACCTACATATTTATGAATAAACGTCTTGTAAATGAAGAAAAATTTTATATTTATTTAAAATAGTTACTTTTTAACTCTCAGCTAACTTTGTAACAGTAAAAAGTTATCGTGGGAACAAAAATGTAGGGGCAGAGTTCACAAAAATGTAGCGGAGCTATATCGTTTGTACAGATCTCAAAGTGAGATTGTTTGAGAATTTTAATCACGCTTTTACGAGCTCTAAACTAAACCAAGTAACTAAGTCTGACCTTGATTCAACAGCTAGTAGAGGCGGCGCGGTTTCACCCGCGTGGTTCTCGTTCCCGTAGAAATATAGCCTATAGCCTTCCTCGATAAATGGGCTATCTAACACTAAAAGAATTTTTCAAATCGGCCCAGTAGTTCCTGAGATTAGCGCGTTCAATCAACAACCAAACAAACTCTTCAGCTTTATAATATAAGTATAGATTTACTATTCACACATCAATGTGAAAAATAATAATTCTGTCTCGAAAGTAGGTAGACACTTCGCAACACTTCTCAAAGAAAGTGTTTCTGGCCCAATGCGGATTGGCAGACTTCACACACGTAGAGAATTATGAACATTCTCAGGTATGCAGATTTCCTTGCGGTGTTTTTCCTTCACCGTTTGAGACACGTGATACTTAATTTCTTAAAATGCACATACTTTACTGAAACTACTATACTTTACTGCCCCGGACCGAATTCGAAGCTACGAATCGAATCGAAAGCAAAGGACGTATATCCACAAGGCTATTTAATTTTTATGTATAGTTTGGTTTTTATTTATTCCATGCCAAACAAATTCCAAATTTCATTGTAACATTAACAAAATAAAATGAGCGATAAACAAAACCTTAAGTGATAACAAAAATTAAAAAACTTTTGAAACATTACTATCGGGACCGGAAATCCAGCAATTTCCCGGTCGAATAATGTATTAAATGTATTATATTTACATGATAACATAATAAAATAGTTAATGAATTCTAAACTTAAACTCGGGTTCCTAAGTGTAGCCTATAAAAGCATTAGGTTAATACATACTTAATTACTTCAATTGATTAAACTATTAAAATAATTTGCATATTAATGTGTGTAGCAGAACTTGTTTGCAATATCGTCCATTAAGAATCTCTCTTCCGATGTACGGTATGCGATGAATGGCAAAAAGCAGTAATGTTAATAGCTGGGACGCCGCGCTATACTCATCTTGGCTTTTCTCTACAATTAGAAGAGTCTTTGGTATCATTTATAGCTAACTAGCGGACGCCCGCGACTTCGTCCGCGTGGAATTTAGTTTTTCACAAATCCCTTGGGAACCATGGATTTTTCCGGGATAAAAAGTAGCCTATGTGTTAATCCAGGCTATAATATATCTCAATACCAAATTGCAGCCAATTCAGTTCAGTAGTCGTGAAAGAGTAACAAACATTCATATCATCAAAATCATCAGTTTTCGCAAATCTCGAGAAACCATGGATTTTTTGGGGTAAGAAGTAGCCTATGTGTTAATCCAGAGTAAAATCTATTTCTATTCCAAATTTCAGCCAAATCGCTTCAGTAGTAGCGACGTTAAAGAGTAACAAACATCCATACAAACTTTCGCGTTTATAATATTAGTAGGATTGGTTTTAGTAGTAGAGCTTATATATTTAGGAATAGAGTGCGTCTGGGGAAGTACTACTGCAATAATGTGCAACAATGTGCCATTACTGGCTTGTCTTTGTCATAGACTGTCACATTTTGACCTCACGAAATTATAACTTCACTGGAAGGGCGTCTTCCAGTAAAGTTAGAATTTCGTGACGTCAAAAATGTTTAGTCCGCGTAGTTCCCGTTCCTTTGGAGATAAAATATAGCCTAAAACACTAATAAATAACAGGGTTTTCTATTAGTAGAAGAATTTTTAAAATCGGTAGGAACAGTAGATCCAAAGATTACTTTCTACAAACTCACAAACTTTACGTCTTTATAATACCTATTAGAATAGAATACGTTTAGAAAACATACGAGTAACGATATCATCATGAAAAAAAAACATGGAAAAAAATTATCAACCCATCCTCGCCACACGAGTCGTCTCCTCTCAGAATGAGAGGGGTTAGGCTAATAGTCTACCACGCTTATCTAATGCGGATTTACATACTTCACACACGTATTTTCAGGTAATGGAGGTTTCCTTGGGATGTTTTTCCTTTACCGATTGAGATACGTGATATTTAATTTCTTAAATTACACAATACTGAAAAGATGGAGGTGCAAGCCCCGGACCGGGTTCAAACCTACATGACTACTATGTCCAAATCGAAGGCAGAGGTCATATAACAATATACCTAACTATACCAATGACAAATACTAACTCAAGTAGTGTACCATAATTTTTGTAGCCCTTACATCACCCGTAGGCAGTCGGAGTGTTTTAAGATATGACGTCACCGAACTTAGGGCCTCCTTAACACGCAATGTGATAAAGAGGCCCTACGTCGATCCCCTCCCGACGTAATGTAATTTACAGATGACCCTTTAAAGGCCTAACTCCGGTCCTCTAGGATAAACCTATGGTTTAAGCTAAGGGTCATCAGAACCGTGTAACGATGATTATGAACTATGGCTGTAATTAAAAAGTTTATATCTTATCACTTTCCCTTAACAAAAAGGGATAGGCCGGTTAGGTAATGTTATGCCATCCGTAATATTTCTCAGTTCTACATTTGTAGGCGATAACTTAACGCGTTAACTAATTATATTACCAGTGATTTTCCTACAGTGATATAACCGTCCGTTCGACTTAACATCTACGGGTACCAGTGGCGTGCACAGGATGTTTAATTAGGGTGGGCGCAATACGTGATTATTTCACAAAATGGAAGTTTCTTTCTTCGCTACAACTTCTTACTGAGTTCTGAGGGTAGGCACATTTATGCATCTATGAGGTGCACGCACCTACTGATAATATTTAATAGTTAACATTGGAGTAAAAGCTAATTCTATGTTTCGTACTCACTAGCACTATCTATATGTAATGTAGGTAGTGCTAGTGAATTGGGCTCTTAACTTATGGGTGTAATTATGTTTCTTGTATTTTTTTTTCGATATCTATGTTGTATGTTAGCGTTTATAACCGCTGGACCTAATTCACACAGACGAAGATGAGGCATTTGCTAAATTAGGAATATTTTTTTGGAAAACGTTAGAGTATCTGTGGGAAAAGGAATAAAAATTTGTATGAGGAAAATATCACTAATGTAACAATACTAAAATTGCATCCAATTTTCACATTAAGATACTTCACATTATAATCCCACTATCGCACCCTTACCACTATCCTACTAATCCGATTAATTTTATAAACGCGATAGTTATGTTTGGATGGATGTATGGAAGTTTGTTACTCACGCAAAATCTACTCAATAGATTTGGCTGAAACTTGGAATAGATCTATAGGTTACACTCTGGAATAACTCACAGACTTTTTTATCCCGGAATATCCATAGTTCTCGCGGAATTTGTGAATCTTTCTAATTGCTTTAATGGATTAACGAGACATATGGATTACGGTGAGTAAAAGCTATACCAACCGACCCTACTGTAGTTTTTCAATAGAAGATTTTAAATAGACTAAAAGTGTCACCATTATTTAGCTTAGAGGAAAGTTTTTCAAAAGACAGTTTGAGAGTGGTCACGATTTCGAATCGTGTTCGTTTGTAGAGTCGAGTCGCACGAGCCACTTAGTTCACAATGTGAACTAGCTCACAGCTCTTACTGAAGATAATCGAGATAAATTGGCCTTTAACGCCTATTTAGTTTAAACAGTACTCCAAACCGTGATATCCCAGTAGATATGGCCTCTGCCTCCGATTCCAGAGGGTGTGTTCGAACCCGGTCCGGGGCATGCACCTCCAACTTTTCAGTTGCATGCATTTTAAGAAATTAAATATCACGTGTCTCAAACGGTGAAGGAAAAACATCGTGAGGAAACCTGCATACCAGAGAATTTTCTTAATTCTCTGCGTGTGTGAAGTCTGCCAATCTGCATTGGGCCAGCGTGGTGGACTATTGGCCTAACCCCTCTTATTTTGAGAGGAGTCTCGAGCTCAGCAGTGAGCCGAATATGGGTTGGTTAGTGATGAAGTTTATACATGGATCATCATTATCAGCCTATTTTAACGGCCTGTCTTCGTATTGGAAAAGAGAAGGGATATAGAACTTAAACCCTTCATGACACTGCTTCATTGCACATTGCTGCATCTGGTTTGGCTGATAAGAGGCTTCGGCCTACCGGCAAAGACGTAGTGCCAAGCGATTAAGCGTGCCGGTACGATGTCGTGTAGAAACCGAAATGGGTGTGGATTCTCATCCTCCTCCTAACAAGTTAGCCCGCTTCTATCTTATCATCAGGTGAAATTGTAGTCAAAGGCTAACTTGTAAAGAATTGAAAAAAATCTTTACTTCTTTATTAATATTATAAATGCAAAAGTAAATATGTCCGTCTGTCACCTTTTCACAGCAAAACCACTGAACCAATTTAGATGAAATTTCGCAAAGAGATAAAACTAACCTTCGGACAGAACATGCTCGGAAAAATTGTGGTTCAGATTTAAAATACATTTAATAAACCGATGGATGAAGGTGTCTAATTCGGATCTTCTAAAAGATAAAACCCAGTCCCGTTAAAAAAGTTCACATAAATAAAATGAGTCTACACACGCAGGCACACATAATGCAAACTTTCACCATCAACCAAGACAGTGCATTCCCATGTTACTGTATAGAACGAGAGCTGCGATGGCCAGACATGCTTCATTTTATGAAGGCTGTAAGTTTTTCAGTCCATCAGTGGCGAAGGATGGAATTTAGATGAAGAAAAACTTGGAATTTAGGTTCAAACTCCTTATTTGTCTGTACTTACTTAGATCGTGGGCTGACAAAATTCGGCCTTCATAAAATTCTGTATTAACCCTTTAAAAAGCCACCTCGGTCGTAACTCAAATTAATTGTCTACCGTACTTACCTATGGTAGGAGCATGAGCTGACAAACTCAGCATTCATAAAATTCGGTATTGTTCCGTAAAAGACTTAACCGTAAGCACTCGCCCTATTGTCCAGTGGGAAGCCAGGCCTGACTCGTGGTCTTCCGACTGACTTCTCGAGGTCAAAGTAGGTCACCGATTTGTTGTTTTCCTCTAGATATGTCACCACACAAAATACAAAATAGAAAATCTTTATTGGTTAAACATATTTTTATAAATTTCATTGTTGAAACCATGGCATTGGTGCTTGTGACAGAAGGCCTGACTCTTCCATAGCCAGTTATGACATCTGTATGTAATTACACAATATATAGAACGACGAAGATTGAAACGGAACGTTGAAAGCTTCTTACACTAGAGGTCGCATTTTCGTGCTCACAGCAAAAGTTTAATCAGACGGATTATAACAAAAAGTATTTTTGAAAAATACTTCTTCCAGGTTAATTGACCGTTCTTTTTATTGTATTCCAGTGCGGAATAGGTATTAACCATTTAATAGCACCGCAGTCCAAATTCCATAATTATCTACCGTATTTACCTATGGTAGGAGCATGGGCTGACAAACTTTCAGCCTTCACAAAATTCGGTATTAAGTATTAACCCTTTAAAACGCCACAGTCCAAACTCCATAATTGTCTACCATACTTACCAGTAGCGAAGACTAAAATAGGTAACCCGATCATGTGCTATTTGCGTATATCGGTTTGTTTAGATCCTCGCTGCTGGTAGGTACTTGCCTATGGCAGGAGCACAATTTAACAAACTTACATATCATAAAACAAGGTAGGTCTGGCTGTTGCAGGCTCAGTAGTAGGTACGAAGTCCGTCATAAACCCAACTGCATTAGGGCACAGAACACAGTGGGTGTGACGCTTGAACACCCACATTGTACGCACCAACTTGTACATGGGTAATGTTACCATTGTATTTGTGGCATCCTTCGTAATGCACACCTTCAACTTTATTTATAACTACGGAAACTCATGTAATGTTTATATTAATGACTACCTAAAAACTTAAATAATATAGAATAGAATAGAATATCTTTATTTGTCCACACACAAGTAATAAAATAAAATAAACATCATACATAACATAATATGTATTATATTTAAAATTCGAAGGCTATGGGACCTTCGAATTTTAAAAATAATATTATTTAGATATATTATTATTTATTATATTATACCTATTAAGTATAATATGTTTCCCCACTTTTCTTGTTGTACCTATCCATTTATTTTGTTTTAAACCCCTCTCAATGCCAAGGGTCACTGGCTGACAGTATTAACTTTTACCAAAAGCTGTTACATAGCTCTACTAGAACCAAGCACGAGGAGTATAAAAGAACGTATTTAAGTCTATTTGGCTGCCCCCCCCCCCTCCTTTATTTTTTTACTAGTAGTAGTATTACTAGTAGTTTTAATAGTAGTTTCTTGCTGGCTATTCTCAGTAGAAACTGCCTACCAGTTGTAGCCATTACAGCTAGTCTTGTATCCTGCTACTCGCTTATAACATATATCTGGTTCTAATAATGGAATGTTTTAAGAGAAGTGGGTGTAACTTGTCTTCATTGTTTTCAAAGCATTGACTCTGCGCTTGGTACTGCCGGTAGACGATTTAGAGTGACGTATGGGCCCCATTTTACAATATAGACCTATCTCATTATTTTTTTTATAATGTCGAATCTTTCACTTGAAAATTTTACCAGACTTACTTTTTGTCGGTTTTGTAATGTTTAATTTTTGTGGGATATTTTACAAACCCCAAAAAATCTAATTATTTAATTTTTTTCTTTCACCCCTCACATCTTGTAGGCAAAGAATGCAAGTAGCGCATCGAAGTCTAAAACAAAGATGGCTGCCATTAACCACAATTTCGCATAACGCCGCAATCTTATTGTTCCGCGCATAGAATTAACAACAACAAGACAATAGAGATGGCGTATGTATACGCGTGAACATGTCAGATATCATAGTTTAAGAAGAGCCAAATTCCCTATACCTATACCTACTCCTTAATCTATTCCATAAAGTTAGATTAGCTTTGTGTGTTTGTGTGTATAGACTGAAATAACATAAAATTGAACATTAAAAAAACCTCCGAATGTCATGAAATTATTAATTACACTCTCGATGAAGTCATCAATTTATTCTTTCAGTACGCTTTCATTTAAGATCCCCCTCGAGTATATTTGCAGACATTCGTTTATTCTTCCACATTTGAAGATTGAAGGATTTTCCATGAAAACTTAATAAATAGGGGTTAACCCTATTTCATCCCCTTCTATTTTTAATCTCGAAACATATGACCTTCTTTGTATTATGAACTCGAATCGTGCCAAGGTGTCCGTCGGTGTCATTATTGTCTATAGATACTTTGAAGTTGCAGATGCCATTTCTGTTGTTTTGTTTTAGGATTTGTATGGGTTTTTTATGTTGTATAGAATGAAGCGGGCTTACCTAAAATATGCCTGGTCACTCTTGCCTTGAAAGTGCACAGCTAATGTTAGTCACTGACGATATACCTCTAGATCGGCATTCTGTCAAGCCGTTAGCGCTGCAGGCATGTGAGTTTACTTGATCGTCAGTGGCTAGCATTATGTGGCAAGAAGAACGGGCCCCGTGTCCGTTGGGGTCATTATACTCTTTTTTTATTCTTTACTTTTTAAGTTACCCCTTGACTACAATCTCACTTAATGGTAAGTGATGATGCCATCTAAGATGGAAGCGGGCTAACTTGTTAGGAGGAGGATGAACATCCACACCCCTTTTCGGTTTCTATACGGCATGGTACTGGAACGCTAAATCGCTTGGCGGTACGTCTTTGCCGGTAGGGTGGTAACTAGCCACGGCCGAAGCCTCCCACCAGCCAGATAGATACTTTGAAGTTGGAGATGCCACTTCTATTGCTTTGTCTTTATGATTTCTGTGGTCCCACATCATATGCGGCAGGAAGAACGCGCACCGCATAACGCCTAGCTATGGTGAACAGGTGTCCGGTGTATTAGGATTGGTCACGGACGCCGCTACGCTTATTTGGTACCGTATTGTCGAGCCCCCGATCAAATCGCAGATATCTCGGACCCAGTGGCGTGTGACATCGGTTTTATCTTGTTATCCCTACAGTCATTATAATTCGATATAGATCATTTATACAATAACAGCATAGCTTTGACTTAAGTGCGCTTCTTCCCTACCCTACCCCTACCCCTACCTTACAAATGCTCCATAAATCAAAAATCAAAAAAAAAATCAAAACTTCATTTATTTTAAGTAGGCTCAGTATACAAGCACTTTTGATACGTCAGTTGACTATTTGTAAAGATTCTACCACCGGTTCGGAAGGCAGATTCTGCTGAGAAGAAACCGGCAAGAAACTCACAAGTTGCTCTTTTTAAAAAAATCATACAATAATATTATAATTACAATTGATGACAACATTACAATTTCTTATAGTTTTACTTCCTGTGTGAAGGTGGAAGCTGATCCAATGGCCTCCAAGCAACTTTATCATTAAGGAACTCATCGATAGTGTAGTAACCTCGACTAAGCAAATGTTTTTTAACACATTGTTTAAAGCTATGCATTGGCAGGTCTATACAAACTTCCATCCCCCATTTTATGTAAATAGGGAGTTAGAAAGCTACAAAAAGAAGCTTATGTCGCTCTCCATCCTTTCATCTCCACTTATAAAATCACGTCAATTCGTCGCTCCGTTTTGTCGTGAAAGACGGACAGATACACACACTTTTACATCTTACGCGAAAGTTTGTATGGATGTTTGGATGCTTGTTACTCTTTAACGCCGCTACCACTGAAGCGATTTGGCTGGAATGGAAATAGATTTTACTTTGGATTAACACATAGGCTACTTTTTATACCGAAAAAATCCATGGTTTCCCGAGGTTTGCAAAAAGTGATGATTTTGATGATATGAATGTTTGTTACTCTTTCATGCCTCAACTACTTAAACCAAATTAGCTGAAATTTGGTATTGAGATATATTATAACATGGATTAACACATAGGCTACTTTTTATTCCGGAAAGGTCCATGGTTTCCGAAGTATTTGAGAAAAACTAAATTCCACGCGGACGAAGTCGCGCTACGCTAGTTTATAATATTAAGTATGAATGGATAATATAGATGATACACAGGTCAACCTGACAGGCGACATTGTTTTATGTCGCCTGTCAGGTCATGTGAAAAAGGATTGAGCAATAATGTTAGTACTCTGAAAGAGGACATAATACGAGTATGTATATTGTATATGCAGCAGATGGTAAGTTAACGAATGAATAGAAGCAAATGGAAGAGTTTGACATAATATTATTCCGACTCTACGTAAATGGGATAAGGTAAAGGAGATACCATAAAAAACAACACTTGTAAAATGTAGCAATTCTCGCAATCAGTTATTCCACCACAAAAAGTTGTGAGATCCATGTAACCAATATATATAAACCAAATACCAAGTCGATTACTTTATTCTGTCCGTAATTAAGGGATTTTCTGTTTTAAGTTATTACGTAATTAGCTAACCTAACAACATCTTAACGTAACCATATCATTATTAAAAATCTTGTAAATCTATACTTATAATAAATCTGTAGAGAGGTCAATTCTGTACATGAAATATATTTCCAAAATAACTATCAGGGGTGATTAGTGATCGATACTGATGCCAAAAATGCAATCAGTAAAATTTTTGTCTGTCTGTCTGTCTGTCTGTATGTTCTTTATAGAAACAAAAACTACAGGACGGATTTTAACGAAACTTGGTACAATTATTCAACATACTCCTGGGCAGGTTATAGTATACTTTTCATTACGCTAGGATCAATAGGAGCAGAGCAGTGAAGAGAAATGTTGAGAAAACGGGAGAAGTTACTCAATTTTTTAAGCTTCCGTCGCGTGTACAGCCTTAATGGTTAAAGCTACATATAAATCATGTATGACGGTAATGTTCTCCTTAAAATTATCTATAAAAACACAACAGCATATATATGTCTATCTTTTATGGTTGACTCACAATAACACGTGTAACTCCCGATAGCTTAGCAGTTCGGAGCTTTCTAATTATATTTGTCTACTGTTATGTTTAAAACACTCATCACTCATCCCTAATAAGAAAGTTAACATAATTACCTATTTAATAAAAAAAAATCATAAAAATCGGTAAAGAAACACCAAAGTTATACATGAAATACGCTAAGCCATCGCGCGTGAATACTAATTCATGTTTTAAGGACTTTAAGGATTATTTTTGTGTAACGGTTGCCGCGTTCGACGCCACTCGCGGTGGGAGGAATAAATAAAGAAGTGCAGCCTTAATGAGTAGGGTAGGGGTAGGGTACGGGTAGGGTAGGGTAGGGGTAAGGTAGGGGTAGGGCAGGGATAGGGCAGGGGTAGGGTAGGGGTAGGGTAGGGTAGGGTAGGGCAGGATAGGGATCGTTGAAAGTTTACAACGACTTTCACGCGGACGAAGTCGCGGGCGTCCGCTAGTTTTAAATAAATAGATTGACTGAGTGCGAGATGCTCCAGTATAATTTTACCTTACGTACCTAATTATTAGCTTGAATATACCGAAATCTGCTACCTAATTAACTACTAATTATGGTACCTAATTCAAGTAATAAATAATATTTAATTAGGTAGCTAGATTTAATCGATTGTGTTCCAAGATAATAATTAGCATTATTGACACGATAGGTAACTATGACTACTCCTAGGTATGACTCATTGGTTAGTCGCGGAACGTGCAAAAATGTCATCTAAATTCAATAACTTCTACGTATTACATCGAAGTATAATTACGTTAATGTATAGTTGTATACTGTACGTATAGCACAAGTCTTGTCTACATTCGTTATACATATAACGTCGCAAAATCTAAAATCTAATACACCAAGGTATATAAAATTCTACTCCATACTACTCCGAAACAGCTTGACCGATTCTTATGATTTTTTTATGCATATTCAGTTATAAGTGAGAATCGATTACTATCAATTTTTAAACCCCTAATTATTGTTAAGAGTTGTCCACCCGTATTTTTCTATACTCCCATATAAACGATTCGTAATAATACTTAAAAGGCAATTTGAATTTTTAAAACTATACCATAAGTGTTAGTAGTAACCATTTTACCATTTGGTTGCCAGTGATGACCTATGGTTCCGAGACCTGCTCGCTAACTATGGGCCTCATAAGAAAGCTCAGAGTCACACAGCGGGCGATAAAACGAGCAATGCTTGGAGTATCTCTGCGTGATCGAATCAGATATGAGGAGATCCGCAGAAACACCAAAGTCACTGACATAACTCGACGAGTTGCGAAGCTGAAGTGGCAATGGGCGGGGCACATATTTCGAAGAGCCGATGGACGTTGGGGTCCCAAAGTGCTGGTACGGGGACTCCGACTCACGAGGTGGATTGACGACATCAAGCGAGTCGCAGGGATTCGCTGGATGCAGGTGGCTCATTATCGTGATGTTTGGAAGTCCCTACAAAAGGCCTATGTCCTGCAGTGGACGTCCATCGGCTGACATATGATGATGATTACTATTTGGGTACGGAGCTCTAAAAATTGGCGGTGCAAAATACTATCGCTAGGCAAATCACTGAGTTAGCGTGTTATCTATTTGTTTTAGTTTGCAAACCTTACCTTCAAGGTATGCCAAAATAAATGTTAGACTAAAATCCGGTTGTTAAAAGTTAATTGACATAACCTTTACTTTACTTAAACGTACCTAGATATTCAAAAGCTATAATCTATATTGCGAGTACTACTAACGGACCCGGCCAGGCTTCGCTTTGACTTATGTGCACTTTTTCCCTATCTCTACCCTACACTACTCCTTCCCCTACCCTACCCCTATCCTACCCCTATCCTACCCTCGGGCGTTGGCTAGTGTTTAATAATTAGGTTTCATTCTGGACCTCTCTGGACGTCTCTTGTTAGTAATAAATCACGATACTTTTCAAAGAATTCCTATATTGTAAACCAATTTTATTGAATAGAAGGGAAAACATTTTTCCTTATTGCATTACATCAACGTTGAGGACATCTATGGCGCACTTGGCAATGCGTTGCGAATGTGAACGTGAGACCCAGGGTTCGATTCCTTGTTGGGTCCAGTGCTAAATAATTTATGACTCCTGTAGGCCTAGCATGATATCAAAAGGAAAATAAACAAATCGACCAATGGCAGCCCATCTCTTTCATCCCAATGCTGTATTTCCGATTGCGCTGTTATTGGATGATATTTGTCTATTTCCTTTCACTATCTCGTTGATCGCATGTCAGGCATACAGGTGGGCCTTTTGCTTGGTCCGTCAATGATTACTAAATAAATCTCTCGTAATTTGAGAGAGGAATTGAAGTTTAGACCGACCACGCTGATCCAATACACTTAAAACCTTTATTTTTTTATCCCTAACCAGATCTGGATTAGCCTATAAGCTATTTAAGGAATTGTTTACGGCGTAGACAAGGGGACACCAGAGACGACTGCGAAAAAAAAACGCGAAAAGTGAAAGCAATTTCAAAAACTGAGCGTTTTACCTTTACTCTGGTTTTACTTAAATTTACATTGATTGATTCAGACACCTATTCTTCCTGTGGTACTTACGTATTACTATATTTTTTAATTAATTGTTTGTAGTTTACTTGAGAATTTGCACTGGATAAAATTGCTTAGGGCATCAAGTTACCTTAATCCGCCACGACAAATCAACTACTGAACCATCAACAGAGTCTACGTAACAATCAATCCGGTATTCTTTACGTGCCTGCAGTCTGTAAGTCTAAACAATTACTTCATTATTGGCACCTACTTGTGTTGGATGCAGTTATTCAATGCCATTCCATTGTTTGACGAGTTGTTTTTTTGCATTCGCGCCATTACAAACAAGACAAAGTTGACACGCATAATTTAATATAAAAATTGTTAGTCACCTCTAACCGTGTTTTGAGATTTTTTAACCGATTCCGAAGAGTGACTAAACAATTTTAGTATGGAAGCCGAAGAGGGCATTTTAAGGTTAACTCAAGCGCGTCACAAATGAATATAAGGCAATAGATACTTATTGTTGAGTTGGTCATCATCATCGCATCCTCAAATCAGCTGATGGATATCCACATCTAACATCAAACAAACTACTCTATCCTGAGCTGCCAGCATCCAGCGAATCCTTGAGAAATGCTTGACGTCGTCAATCCACCTGGTGAGAAGTATAGCGTCTTCGCCGGCGAAGGCGAGGTCCCCGATATCTAACGTCAGCGTCCGGACTGATTCACTCAGGTCACGATTACCCCCTCCCGAATGGCCCTCTAAGCCGAGGTCCGAGTCTCTTAGGAGACGCCCTTAGAGAGTCGTTCCGTCCTCTATCTTTATTTCAGCCTTCGGGTCTCATCAGGCGATGCTTCTGCGCTCATCCAAACCCCCCGGTGTCGCCGTAGTGGTCCCACATGGAGCCATCGGCACTTACTCAACACGAAAAAAAAATCTAGTGCGGAGTTGCCATCCCAAACTTCCATCGGCTCATCGGTCTATGTGCCCTGCCCATTGCCATTTCAGTTTCGCGACTCGTTGAGCTTGTCGGTGACTTTGGTTCTTCTACAGATCTCCTCATTTCTGAATCGATTTGCAGAGATACTCCGAGTATAGCACCTTCTATCGCCTGTGTAACTGAGCATTATTATGAGTTAACGAATAGGTTGAGTAGGTACCTACCCTAAATGTATCCCCCTCTGTGTATAGGGGGATATTTAGGGCAACCTATCACAATGACAAAAATATCTATCATCAACGAAGTTCTGGCTACAACTGGCCCTCAGGATAATTTGCTAAGTGACTAATTGCGTGTGTAATTAGACGTCATAAGTTAACAAGAATTAAAATGATATACATTAGCAATCCTACTAACATTTCAGAAAGCTGACCCAAATATACGCAATATGTAAATTAACATTATACTAATTAGTTAAGTTGAAACTAGGAGTAGTTTAACTGCCTCAATGTCATTGGTCAAGTGGTTACCTACGATGAAGTCCTGGGTTTGATTCCTAAGTTTGGCTTAGAAAGGATTTGCTTCTAAGAAATTCTCACTAGTAACCAAGTGTTGAATTGTAGATGGACTGTTTGGGAGAGCCAAAATGTCTTAAAGTGTCGGTTCCGTTCATTCTACAAATTCCTCCAAAAACAAAGTCAAGGATTGGTCAAGAGGAACCGGTGGTAGTCTATGCAAATAATCAAGCTAAACGTTTTAAAAGTGCTTGTAATCATCATCGTCATCATCATCATATCAGCCGATGGACGTCTACTGCAGGACATAGGCCTTTTGTAGGGACTTCCAAACATCACGATACTGAGCCGCCTGCATCCAGCGAATGCCTGCGACTCGCTTGATTTTTTGACGGCCTCCGTGGCGCAATGGTATGCGCGGTGGATTTACTTGACGGAGGTCCTGGGTTCGATCCCCAGCTGGGCCGATTGAGGTTTTCTTAATTGGCTCAGGTCTGGCTGGTGGGAGGTTTTGGCCGTGGCTAATTACCACCCGACCGACAAAGACGTACCGCCAAGCGATTTATCGTTCCGGTACGAAGTCGTGTAGAAACCGAAAGGGGTGTGGATTTTCATCCTCCTCCTAACAAGTTAGCCCGCTTCCATCTTAGATTGCATCATCACTTACCATCAGGTGAAATTGTAGTCAAGGGCTAACTTGTAGAGAATAAAAAAAAGTGCTTGTAAACTTTGGAACGAAATTGGAATTTTTCACAACTGTTTTATGAAGTTGATTTAAAATGGACCCTAAGTTTAGCATTCCATAGATTAACCGTGCGGGGTGCCGGGTCCATCGCGTTTAAAGGAAACAGTCCGGGCAGATTCCGGGACTTGTGACCTGGGTTTAGGTTTATGGGGCCCATTGGCACGCTTCAATATATGTCTATCGGGAAATTCCCTAATATTGGTAAACTGTTAGGCCTAAGATGCGTCAACGACATCATATATCTTGAAGACAAAAATACTTGTCACCCAAGCGGTCGAATCTAATTTTTTTTATAATCAAAATTCAAAATTCATTTATTTCAATTGGGCTTAGTTTACAAGTACTTTTGAAACGTCAAGTTATGTCATGATTTAATGGTGGTAATTAAAATCGAAAACTTAAAGTGAAGGTTATTAGGGTTCCGAATGCGCTTTGGTCCGAGAAGAGCCCACAACAAACTCATCCTAGGTTTTTGTTTTTTACCACCATTTTACAAAGATATGTATAAATATCAACACCAAGCTTTTTTATCTTTTATATAATCATTAACGTTATAATAAGATTTTCCTATAAGCTTGCGTCAATGTGTCTTTTAATCTTCTCAAGATAATATGTGCAAATACCTAATGATTACTGTTTTAAGGTAGGCACACACTACACAACCTCATAAGAAATTCATGAGCCCAATTGAAGGACGTGTATGAAATCACATACAAGTTGCGGTTTACTGAGTAATAGAAAAGCTCACATGAGTCAGGGTAATAAGGGCTTGTCAGTCACGCGTTTGGTCTACTCAGTGTGGTGTCCTGTTTTAAAGTTACACTGTATTTTTTTTATAATATATTTAAGTGGTTTTATTTTCGAGATGTGATCTGTGAATGTGGCTTTTGAAGAATGGATCAATAGCAATCTGTATAGGAGTTATCTATGAATATGTATGTTTATAAAATGGTTGTATAAAAAGTACATGTATCGTCATACCTGATTTCCGTAATCCTCAGTTTCGGTAGGCAGAAACCTCTTGCTACGATCCTTGATTATCTCCCTTACTTCTTTCATTCTCAGATCTCCCTTACTTCTTTCATTTTCATCAGGATTGATGAGAATGAAAGTTCTTACTAGTTAGTCAGTTTAGTGACATGGCCTTTATTGAGAATGTCCTGAATTTTGTCCAGGAACTGAAAAATACAATATTTTTGTTTAGAAATGTTGGCAATGGCAATCTTCTTAACAACAATATAAATGTCTCTAGTGGGGGATACTCATGTCATACAACATACATTCAACTCTAAAGTAAGGTTGACATATTTCATTTTTCACTAAATATTAAACAGCCATTAAGCCACGCCCCTGGGTACGCTGTTTTCAATACAAAGAATTGACACTTTATAAATCTAGTTACCTCTTATGTCTGTGGATTGCACGATATTTCATGAAACAAAAAAAAAAGAAATGTTGGCAACCCTAATAACATGGTTGGTGTGTGTTTCCAGCGGCGGTGTACATAGCGGGCGTGGTGGCGTCGGTCGGCGTGTCCGTGCTGGGCGTGTTCTGCGTGCTGTCGGTGCTGCAGCTCGCCATGATCTCGTCCAAGGAGCGCGTCGGCTTCAAGTACACGCATCTCGTCATGAGCAAGCTCGCTTTGGCGCTTCTCGCGAGTGAGTATCTACACTTTTCCTAATTTATTAAGATCGGAAATCGTCATGGATACCAATGTACCACGGGGAGGCGTATATCAGACACTTGACGATTGCAAAGCAGATATACCTCGGCTAACCACCCCTTAAAGGCAAGGACCACAGCACGCATTTTAACTGCAGGACGCTAAGCTGGGAGATTCTTCTATCCGTCCTCCAAAGAATGAACAGGCAATTAATAACATCCTCCATCGATAGAACAGGCAATGAAAAACATCCTCCATCGATAGAACAGGCAATGAAAAACATCCTCCATCGATAGAACAGGCAATGAAAAACATCCTCCATCGATAGAACAGGCAATGAAAAACATCCTCCATCGCTAGAACAGGCAATGAAAAACATCCTCCATCGATATACAGATCCTGGCAAAAAATGGCCAACACAATTAAATAAATAATATAGAAACAATGATAAAATCATAAAATAAACTAATGTATACTGTCTTTAGACATGAAAAAATATAAGCAACCAATAATGGTATTTTGTGACGAGCCGTGATTGGATATGACCTCTGCCCCCGATGTGTGGGTTCGAATCCGGTCCGGGGCATGCACCTGCAACTTTTCAGTTATGTGCATTTAAAAAAATTAAATAACGCGTGTCTCAAACGGTGAAGGAAAAACATCGTGAGGAAACCTGCATACCAGAGAATTTTTTTAATTCTTTGCGTGTGTGAAGTCTGCCAATCCGCATTGGGCCAGAGTCCAGACCATTGGCCTAACCCCTCTTATTCTGAGAGGAGACTAGCTCGGCAATGGGCCGAATATGGGTTGATAACGATACGATACGAATGGTATTTATTGTGTAATATGCCTTAATAGTAAGGGAGCCCGAGAGGCTAAATTTGCAGTTATTAAAGCGTCATGGGGACCGATTGCATTTGGTAGATTAAATGATTGGATTAATAAATGGATATATACTTTTTTCGATTTTAGCGGTGGAAAAAAAAAACTACAGACTTTAAAAACAATTTTTATTACTCTGGCTTAATGAAATCGTCAGAAAACATGAGCGATTATTTCACTCATATTAAGTAAAAAATTAACCGCGCTCGTGGTTCGATAACAGAAATATAAGGGTTTTATTTTGGAACTTTGGAACCCTCCCATTCCATTACGTTACGCTCAAATCGTCAGGTTTTTGAAATGCACACTTTTTAGCTATTAACTCCGATTATTTCCGAAGTTAGTTTTTTTTTTGGTTGCCCTAATGTACCCAGCAATATTATGGGCTCATACTTGGTGGAGGTACTCAACAACGTGCAAGGTATAGTCCCTTATGTTTATCTGCCGCGCTCGAGTAACTGCAAAAATCATGTATGTATATTCTGTCATAATGTTTCAGCATTGCTGTCAATAGCGGCGGCTGGACTGTTCGCTGTGCAAGGCGATGACAGGGGCTTCTATCTGGTTAGAGGCGAAGCATTCTACGTACAGGTACGCTTCCTATTTATATTGCCACATCTATCAATATAAAATGTATACTTATAACAAAACTGTCCAATTGAAAACATTTTCAAAATTTTTGTTATATTATACTAGTTAAAAATATTTTTCAGTCTGTCTGTCCGTCTTTTTGTTGACCGGGCATCACGTTGAAACTACTGAATAAATTAGCACGATTTGAGTCCATATCACGAAGATCCTTCTTGTCGAAAGAATTAAATAAGAAGAGGGTGAAATGGGGGTTAAAAGTTTTTATAAAAAGTCCTCAGGGAAAGTCCTTCGTTTTTCAAGTTACATATGTAAAAAATAGTAGTTATTCGTATTAGGTATACCAGAGAAATACTAAAAATAATTCAAGAGCTTTTAAAATTTTACCCCTAAAGGGTTAAAAAGAGTTGAATTTTTTTTAATATAAATCGTTCATGTTGTGAGGTATATTTTTGTAAAATAATTACTGGACGTATAATTAATAGAAAGGGGTGAAATAAGGGTTGAATGTATAAATCTTTTTTCACTCGTAAATTACTAAAAACAGTCGAAATCGTTCGCGACGAGTGAGACAGATCACAAGATTTTTTTAAACGAGTGCATTACATATTTTTTTTTTAAATTTTGAATTAATATTTAAATGTATTATTTAAGTAAGTATTTTCGAAAATTTCCAGATAGTATGCATAGTGATAAACTCTGCGCTCTTCATAATGTCACTGTACGACACGCTGTTCTCGCGGCGGGTGGGGGGCGACCCCACCAACCCCCTCGGCGAGCCCGAGAACGGAACCACCATTAATAACCCCGGATTCAAAGAGGGCAAAGGTAAGTCGGTAAATGGTTTTATGTAAAGTAACAATCAAACGCCCGTGACTTCGTCCGCTTTGAATTTTGTATTTCAGAAACCCCGCGGGAACCATGGATTTTTCCGGGATAAAAAGTAGCCTATGTGTTAATCCATGCTGTAATATATCTCAATACCAAATTTCAGCTAATTCGGTTAAGTAGTCGAGGCGTGAAAGAGTGACAAACATTCATATCATTAAAATCATCAGTTTTCGCAAATCTCGGGAAACCATGCATTTTTTCGGGATAAAAAGTAGCCTATGTGTTAATCCAGAGTAAAATCCATTTCCATTCTAAATTTTAGCCAAATCGCTTTAGTAGTAGCGGCGTTAAAGAGTAACAAACATCCAAACATCCATACAAACTTTCGCGTTTATAATATTAGTAGGAAGTAGGAAGTCTTAAGTAGCTTAGTAACTTAGCTTTCTGTTAGTAAAACAATTTTCTACTGACTACTGAAGCGAATTAGCTGAAATTTGGTATTTAGATAAGCCTGGATTAACACATAGGCTACTTTTTATCCTGGAAAAATCCATGGTTCCCGAGGGATTTGTGAAAAACTAAATTCCACGCGGATGAAGTCGCGGGCGTCCGCAATATATTTCTTTATTTATGTTTACAAGTACCATAAAAGAGTGTTCATAAAATTCCAGGTATATCAATGACGGATGCCTCTGGCAAACCCTACAGTACGAATGGTCATGGCAGCGTTGCTTCCATGAACACCACGGCAACCACCCTCACCGGCCTGTCAGATGCTAGCACCATCACCAGGTCACCCCTCCGGTCTTCGCTGAAGAAACCCAGACCCAGGGAAGGAGAGCCCGGGGGCATGGGTATACAGAACCCCGGCTACTCGGGGCATTCACCACCCCTGGGCAGGAACGGTAGCCAGAAGAAGGTACGGATACAAACCCATAGTACCGAAGTGTGATTTAATATTACCACAGTACTGACTGACTCCGTAGTGGATGTAGAAAGAATTGTTTAATCACAAAAATGTGGAAAATATATCGTATTATGGTTAATGGTAGCCGGATATAAACACAAAACCGAAGTGTGATTTCAAAATGGTTTAAATGTAAAGACTTTAAAAACTACATAACCACAGTACTGATTGATAGTGTGTGTAGACCAAATTGTATAATTACAGTGTGACTGTAACGTTAGCCACAGACGATCAAGTTAACCGTCCAGTTTTCGACGGGCTTGTTGGTGTGGACAATGAAAAATATATCGAAATATGGTCATGGTTTCTATATTTTTTTTAATGTCGACATCTTGAAGTAAGCTGCAAACTGGACGGTAAACTTGATGGTGTGTGGCAAAAGCTTCCTCTTACACACACAATTATTGCAATATAGGCCATATAAACATATGGCCCTTAAGTATTGCATGCAGGACTATAATTTTATAATGAATATTATTATTAATTTATTATGAAACACGGCTAAAAATCATGTGATACAACGTCGGAGTATGCCTGACTAGTTTCGATACGGGGCCCTTAGTCATAAGCTAGTTATTGCAACGCGGCACGTGCCCCTCTCGTAACGCGCCGCGTTGCATGAACCAGCTCATGACTAAGGGCTCCGGACGTTGTATGTATCACGTGAGTTTTAGCCTATAAATTAATATAAATATGAATATTATTGGCAATAATAATGTCTGTATGGGGAAGCTTTTAGTCATATTATAGGTAATTTGATAAATAGCGATGTTAGTGTTTTAGATATGGGATGTTCTTTTTATTTATAACACAATGTCTGTTTCATTAGAGAAACACCAATGTAAAGTGTTTGTAATTGTTATAAATTACCCCAATAGGCCTACAACTTTATACTATTAATAGTAAAAATACCATAAATATTATTATTATAATATATATTATATGGAACGATTATAAGTTTCTTGAAATATTACTGCACTAGTAATTTTAATAGTACATTTATTAATTGTTTTTAACTGGCATCTTAGGACACACACACACATTGGTGTATATGTAGTGTCTAATAAGGCATGACGTCACAGTAAAAAAATTAAAAAAATATTGCGTCCATTCATAGATAATGCAAGCACAGTGTATGAATATATTAAAGTGTCACTTGAAAATAATTTATATGTACGACCTTTTGAATATTTTTACTTCTACTACTTGAATGTGTTAACTATTTTTTGTAGTACATTTTCATATAAATTTTATTTATTGACTCACAGTATATATAGGCTGGATCCTAAATTAACAAACCTTGAAAATCTAAAAGGAGTGTTAATATCATAAAAAACAACAATATACCAACATTTTTTGTGTTTAGTATGGTCGATCTACTCGTATTCCGGAATGCCTTTTTAGTTTTGGATAAATCAGTAAGAATACAGACTAAAACATTTATTTGTGTGTATAAACTGAAAGAACATTATCACTGTATATGCACACACATATTAAATTTTACACATCAACCACACATATGCAATTTTACACATAAACACACTTATCAAACGCTGGTCCAAAAATTGCTTGTATGTGTGTGTGTGTAACACAGTTAATTTTACACACCAACAAATGCTTGTCCGAAGACAAGCTAGTGTTTGGACAAACGTTTGACGAGTGTGTTTGTGTTTAAAATTAAATATGTGTGCATTTACAGTAATAATGTTCTTTCAGTTTATACACACAAATAAATGTGTTTAAAGTCTTTTACAGATAGCATGGGTACGGTGACAATTCGTTTCACCCTTGACAGCAGCGATTCAACGATAATAGTACATATTGTGAATGTCATAAGGCAACACTGTCAACGTACCGTACCCATACATATATATTTATAGAGGGGACGTCTGACGAGGCCAGACGGGTGATCCTAATTAGGGACCATTCCACCCAATTCCCGTGGTAAAAGACACAGGTTCAGTGGTGTCTCGACAGTGTTCCCCCCTCAAATCTTCCTGTAGCCTTCGTGAACCTAACAATATCCCCTATACTGAGATCTGTTAGGTCTACTTCATTTAATGTATCCTTACCTAGTAACTCCCATCTTACCAGCGCGAACATGGGACACTCAGCTATAAAGTGATAGCTGGTCTCCTCACCACAACCTGGACATGATGAATCTTCTATGATTTTCATTATCTTCAAGTGTCTATTGAGCAGACAATGTCCAGTTGTCATGCCTGCTACCAGTGCTATGTTGGGTCTGCTTTGTAACAGTAGTTGTGTTGTTTTCTTCTTGTCGAATGACTTCAGGAACATTTTTGACTGTCTGCATTTTGTCGAGCTGTTCCATCGTGTATTCGATTCTCTTTCTATGATTCCTTCAATAACCCTGTACCATACCCATGCTATCTGAAATAGACCATAGTCTGTATTTTTACTACTACATTCAAAGATAAATATGACTTCCTAGAATAGATTTACTATAATTAGTAGAATATGAAATGGTCACATACTAGCGGTTTTCAAAACTCATGTCTTTTATAAAACAAATAAAGTAGGTTTTATAATAAAGACTAAGTTACATTTAATACACACTGTTTCATACTCTGTTAAAACCTCATAAAAGTAAAACTTTGGAGCAAAAAACCCGTTACTAAATACATGAATATTGTAAACAAAAAATCGCACGCAGGGTATCAAATATATTAGAAATTTTAAAAAAAAGATGATTATAGCACAATTTTACCAACAAATTAACTATTTTCTTAGCTATGTCTATTTTTTTTATAAATTTATTTTTGCTTCTATTTACGCAAATAAAAGTATACATTTTGTTAATATGTATAATGTTTGTAATAATGGTTCCGTTATAAACAAATCAGTTAAACAATATATGTAAATAAATATACAGTAAAATAAACAATAAATTAATAGTCATTAGGTATGTGAAGGTAATAACCATATTTTGCAAGTAAACTTTTTTAAATCATCAAACACATTTTGCTGAACTAGGGCGGAAAATAAATTTTTGAATCACTATCAACTTTATACTCATCCTCAACAAATCTATGATAAAAATAAAATTCTAAAAATAATAAATATATTATTTTCTGCAAAATAAGCAATAAGAAAGTTTATAAACATTTAGCGCGCTTTGCGTGGACTATGACGTCACAAATTTCTAAAGCTACTTTTCTTTGGGTTCCCTGATTTTGTACATAACGTGGAAAATTGCGTCACTTTTCGAATGGACCAATAGCGAACGTTTCACTATTATTAAATATCCCGGGAATTTTACATTTTCATAACTAATGAATAATTTTTAATTTTTAATAATTTATAAAATTGACAATCTAAACTGAGTAAATTAATAAAATATTGTTGTGAGTATGAAAAATATACCAATAAGGAATACAAAGAAAAATATCTGGTAGCTATGGTATTTAATGATTCAAAAATTTAGTTTCGCCTTAGTAGTAGCCTGGTCTTTTTTGGTATTGCATATTTTTATAATCAAAAATATCACTTACTGATATAGTATTAAGTAAAAAAATTCATTAATTTTATTTGTAAGCTATAATTATACCTAAGTAGCGGAAATTTGTCTAAAAAACAACAAGGTGACAGAAAGAAGTTTTTTGAGTTTTCCTCGTCTTCTACTTCTACATTCAATTTTTTTTTATTAATTTTAAGTTTATCATGTATATTTTGTTTGAACATAGTTCTGAATATTTTTTTGTGTTTTTTTTACACATTCGTATAGTAGTATGGCACAAAGTGTTTAAAGGAATAAAAATATTTCTACAATTTCTAAAATAGAGTGTTTGACAATTTTTTTAAAAGTTTAATGAAATTTTAATATTTTTTTGGTACATACATAGTGATTTTCAAGATAAAACGTGATGCTATTATTTTTTACATGTATTTTTCCAAGTAAAAGTTATAATTAATATCAAAACTGCATACAATCCATTCCGGGAAGTCAGTTCTGCTTTAGAAGATGACTGACTAAGCCCATTAACCATTTAAACTGTGTTTAAACTAAATGAGCATTATCAGGAAACTTCACAGTAGTTTCATTCGTCTTAAACCGAAATCCCACCAAATGTATATTATCCATTTCTTAGTGCTATTATAAACCTAGCCTAAACTAGGTCTAAGGTCAATGACTTCATACTTACGAAACAGGATGTTTGATTTTTTTTTGCTAGCGTGTGAATTGGCTTGAGGCCATTTTTAATATTGTTAAGGGCTTTCTTGTATTGGACTAATAAACGTTGGGGCGGCTTACAGACGGTGAAACTAGCTCAGTGTATATTCTGATTAAATTTTTGAATAAGTTAAAACCATTAATATAATAGGTTTAACTTATTTAGAAACCTTACTATAAGCATCCAATGCTAAACTGACTTCCCTAAATATATTGACTATAACCGAGTCGTGATATTGAAAATGGATTAATGTAAATAATGGTCAAACGCTCTATACTTTATGTAAATCATGCTATATAATCTCATCTACTTAATATGTTGCAATATAATAATTATGTGTTCAGTTTCAATCCAATTTATCATTACGAGTAATTGGCATGCTAACAAAATTGACCACAATTGATATAATCCTTGAAGAAAAGCTAGATAATGTTATGGATAATTCATAAATAATCTAACTCATGACCGATTTCCATAATGCATGCGATCATAAGCATGAGATTTTCAAAAAATATCAGATTGTTTACTTAATTAATTTGACCAGAGATGAATATTCTCACAAAGAGACAATAGTGCCTCGCTTTTATAATGAATTGGATTGAAACTTATTTAGTTTAAGGCCGGATACATACTTGTAACACGGGACACATTTAACAGCCCTGTTATAAGTGTGCCAGGGGCATAATATAGAATTTATATTAGTAATTTGTATATACGCAATGATAATATAAGAAAGACCCCACCAGGCTCGTTACACGACCCATCACATTAATTAAGTTTTATAATTATTGTGTTTATTATATCCAGGTTTCTGAAAATCTGATTTTAATGACGATCAAATTAACTAACGGTTAAAGTAACTGATCATTCAGTTATGTTTGAAATAGGTTAACTGTGATCATTAGATATTTTACTATACAGTTTTATTATAGTTGAATACTTGATTTTTGAGTTTCTTCTCAGCAGAACCTGCCTTCCGCACCAGTGGTAAAGTCTTTACAAATGGTCAAACTTGATATGTCAAAAGTGCTTGTAAACTATGCCTACTTAAAAAACGATTATTATGACTCGCGTTTGGCTACTCCTTCTTCACTTAATTTAATTAAATCAAGTAATTAGTTATCAGTACATTTAATTAAATCAAGTAATTAGTTATCAGTTCATTTAATTAAATCAATTAATTATTTATCAGTTCATTGAATAAAATCAAGTAATTAGTTATCAGTTCACTTTTTTAAATCAATTAATTAGTTTTCAGTTCATTTAATTAAATCAAGTAATTAGTTATCTGTTCATTTAATTAAAACAAGTAATTAGTTATCAGTTCATTTAATTAAATCAATTAATTAGTTATCAGTTAATTAAATCAAGTAATTAATTATCTGTTTATTTAATTAAATCAAGTACATAATTAGTTATTAGTTATTGAACCGATATACAAATTTTGTCATGATTTCAGAAACCTGGTGTCAATGTATGTACCTATCTTTATTTTAAAATATAAATTATTGTATTAAAAATTGTGCCTTGGCCTTCCGAATGTGCCTTGTCCTTTGGCCTTCTCTTGTAAGTATATTAATTTGTTAAGAGTCCACTCCATGATTAACTTGCCACTTATATTATTGACTTTGATAATACTGATAATTTTCATAATCTTCAATTTATTTAACCTGAACTCAGATCTGTTGGTTCTACAGGAGGGTATAGAACTAAAATCCACTACAATGTTCCAACGTGATTTGGCGGGCATATATCACTCACTTAAAAAAAGCAGGGTAATTTATTTCTATTTTTTTTATTTGAATATAGCCTCCGTGGCGCAGTGGATTTACAAGACGCAGGTCCTGGATTCGATCTTCGGCTGGGCCGTTCGAGCTTCTCTTAATTGGTCTGGGTCTGGCTGGAGGCTTCGGCCGTGGCTAGTTACTGTCAAAGACTGATTTAGCGATCCCGCTTCCATCTTAGATTGCATCATCACTTACCATCAGGTGAGATTGCAGTCAAGGGTTAACTTGTAAAGAAAAAAAAATAGTGCTTAAACCCGCCAACCCACATTGAAGTAGGGTAGTGGCCTTTGTACCGACCTTTCTTACACCATCTTCAAGCTCAATAGCTCCTAGGCCGGACGGTATTCCGAATGGTCCAAGATTCGATCCCTGTTAAACTATTGAAATACCTGTATGTTACCTGCGCTAACTAAAAGGCTTTTTGTTCAGTAAAATGGGAATCGAAATGGTAATGTTTTTAAAATACAAGGTTAACAGTGTACATATTTTTCAAAAAAAACGTAATTTTGAAAAAAAAAATATAGGGAGTCAATGTAACATTCTGAGGTATAGTTTAATCATGGTGTTTATTATATTTTAAGTTAATTATTATAGGTCCATCCGTCCAAAATCTGGTCCACATTTAATTTTGACCTTAAAATGTATTGTATATTTAGTTGTAGTCATAAGTTTGACATTTAAATCAGATTTTTATTATTGTTATGTTCTATAGTTGGTATTGATTGCTTGCGAAGCAATATGTTTTTGGATATACATATTTTTTTTTAAAAACTAAATTCTTTGCCTATTTACGAAAAGTCCACGTGTGTGCGAGTTATTTTTATTTGACACCTCAATACATTTACAAAATGTGTTTTTAAAGCGGGTCACATGATAAAAAACTACATGTTATTTTTTAACCGACTTCAAACAAAAACGACTCGTATGTTTTTTCTTTTTGATGTTTGTTATCTCATAACTTCGTCATTTATCACCAATTTTGAAAATTCTTTTTTGGTCCCATTTCATTTTCATGAAAATCGGTTTAGTAATTTTGTGTTAAAATTAAAGTAACTGAAATACGTCTTTGAAGTCGGTTCCATTTTTATGTTAAAAAGATTAATTTAATAATATATTGAAATTAAAAAAAAACTTCATTGTCTATATGATTTTATAATACAGTATATTATAAAATCATAAACATATACAACCATATTTTTTGTCAGCACACTTCAATAGCCTTCTTCATATAGGTATTTGGAGCTGAAACCCAACACGCAGCTCAAATGTGGGTATGTGGGTGTCTTATGATATAATACAGAATACAAAAGCTGAATGTAATGAGTTGAGGTGCAAAGTAAGAATAATTCGTATATAAGACTTAAATCTGTGTTTACAACGTAGGATTATGTTGTACGTGTTAGATATATTATAATATTGTCATTATAAATGATAGAAACATTGCGGAGTTTTTACTATGAAGATCTAATTTTATTATCATATAAAGTCTCAGACCAATTACCTTCTATAGGACCTGCCTCGAGGTTACCCCTCTGTCAAACTATATGATTACCAGCGGACTCAGTCAATATTCGCTTTGACTCATTTCTACCCCTATCCTATTCTACGCCCACCCTACAACTACCCCACCCTAACCCTACTCCTACCCTACCCCTACACTAACGTCAATCAATTGTTTTGCCTTCCCAAAACACTTGAACTTTATGGTATGGTATTAAAGTTCAAATTGCCAAGTACTACAAATCGTTCGTATGGAAGTATAGAAAAATATGTTAGAGTGGACAACTATTATTACTTAGAGGTTTGAAAAACAGATAGTAGCAAATTCTCAGACTTACTGAATATGCATAAAAATTTTATAAGAATCGGTGAAGCCGTTATGGAGGAGTATGGGACCGAACATTGTGACATGAGAATTTTATATATTAGATGATGTAACGGGCCTATAGAATCGATGTTTCATTGCGTTAAAATTACATATGTGTGTATTACGATTTAAAATTCATTGATGTGTGTAGTGTAATAACATAGGATATATTTATTGGTGTTAAATGTTTTTGATGTGTGAGTTTCCCTCGTCGCCCTCAAAAAATGGCGGATAATTTTGTTGGTAAATTTTAGTGCGATGCAAAGTCCAATAGAAGGTAATTGGTATGAGTTTATAGATTTATGACCTATTCAGATATATTACTAAAGGCACACTATAACCTCTGGTGCAGTGCAAATATAATTTTCAACATATATCTTTGCAATTATAATTATTAAAAGGCTTATTCACTATCTTTGATGTATGCTAGTTGACATAATAAACGAAATTGAGATTCTATGTAACAAATGTCATCTGGTGCTTACTGGTGGATATAACACATTAAGTAAATGACATTTTGTCAATTGGTTTATTATCAATTGAGAAATGTCTACTTCCTACTTTATGATATCCACCAATAGACACCGGATGACATTTGTTTTAGAGCATCTCATTTTCGTGTATGTCAAGAAAGAAAGAAAGAAAGAAAGAAAAAGCATTTATTTAAAAAATTGTGCCATACACCACAATGCCTAACTAAGCACTATTGTTGTGTCTGATGCTTCAACCACCTGCAGGCTGATTATGTATCTCGACGTATCACTTCTAACTGTGTAACGCAAAGCTAAATTGAACACTAGAGTGTTTTTGCAATTCCGATTATGTAAGACAAAAGACAGCCACAATGCCTAGTGATATCGTTCTAGGCGCAAAATTTTATCGACATTATGCGACTAAATAAAATACACCCTTTCCCGGTACTACTTGCTACGGGTGCGGCATACTTTTGCACATATACGCATTATACTTGATTTTGCTGTTTGTCTGTGGTGAAGTGAAGTGCCATAGTTTCTTTGTTGGTAAACAAAACAAAGCCGTATTAAAATATTAATAAAAAAATTGGTTTCGTTGGATCAAAGTACTTGCTACTGCTAGTTTTTTGTTTTCAATAGAAGTAATTAATTAATCATTTTATCGTATACATTTTTATTAGTGTTAATAGTTAATTTATCAAAGTAAACGGCCACTTTTACATAAAACATTATCTACACGAAAGTTCTTCAAAGTTTTATCGTCTGCCTATGATTAATTTAATGGTCGTTGTGATAATATGTAAAGTATATTGTATAGTGTTTTGTTTATTAAAGTTCATCGCTTGCAACTAAAGATGTCCGGGAAACTCAATGATCGCCTTGGCTTGGATCAAACTTGGCGATGGGTTGTTTTGGAGGGCCTTTGGAAAGTCAGGCTACTAAATAAACCTTCCGTGTTCGCGTCTGCCAGTGGCGTTGTGTAAGTTATCACATATCTATATTCTATATTATTATTTTAAAGAGGATGAGAGGAAATTTTTGATATTGTAGGGGGTAATCTCTGGATCTACTAAACCGATTTCGAAAATTCTTTCACCAATAGAAACTCACATAACTTGCGAGTGTAATAGGCTATATTTTATCCCTGTAGTCCCAAGAGAGTGAGAACTATGCAGGTGGAACTGTCGAGCATCAGATAGTAATTATATTCAATTGAAATTCATGATTTTCTATTATAAGTTTAACATAATACTTGGTTTTGTGACTAGCATATTGCATTAACAAGCCTTTTTAAACCACAACTATACCTGCACCATGTAACCTTTAAGTTCTAAGCATTAAGTACAAGACAAATAATCAAAATCAAACTTTGTCTCATTATGCAGATGTATTAGAATTGTTTGTACTTGTAGGTGTTTGTTTTAGTTACATTAAGGCTAAATATAAAATCCTACCTTGATTAGTAATTTTTTTATGATGATTGAGGCTAGCCACTTAAAATAATTAATTCAAATTTCAATTACAATATATAGTTATAGTATATGTTAAGTTAAATCCTACAAGTATATGTATCTCCTACAAAACTGGATAAAATATAAGGCAAATCAAAAAACAAAAGAGCTCAGTTTAATCCCATAAAAGCCCAGTTGCTGCAGAGTATAGACTAGAGGGTTTGCCAGGGATATAGGTCCATAAGCACAGCAATAGCCCAGTGGATGTAACCTCTGCCTCAGATTCCAGAGGGTGTGGGTTTGTATCCAGTCCGGGGCATGCAGCTCCAACTTTTCAGTTGTGTACATTTTAAGATATTAAATATCACATGTATCAAATGGTGAAGGAAAACATCGTGAGGAAACCTGCATACCAGATAATTCTCTTAATTCTCTGCTTATGTGAAGTCTGCTAATCCGCTTTGGGTCAGAGTGGTGGACTATTGGTCTAATCATGAATGAATGAATAGTATTACCTAATCCAGTGTATGTAATTCTTAATGATAATAATTGCTAATTCAAATAATAATTTGTACTTTATATTTTCTTTTATTATGTACATGTTCAGCTTAATAAATATTGCACATTTTGATTTGTTAAATATCATCATTTTGATTTGTTAAATATCACATATAATGAATATTGTTATCATTTACAATAATGTATTGTTTATGATAACAATATTCATTAACCTGAAACTAAAGGATCACAAACATTCTTCGTCTGAAAAGAAGCTCAACATAAATACAACAAAGTATTATTTTTGTTATCACCATCTCACAGAAATATATTGTAGAACCAAGTAATATACCTGAGGTATAAATATATCAATTAACCCCCCCCCTAGATTTGCCATTTATATAAACTCTTAATCAAGATATAATACATAGGCCATTTCTTATCTCAATATTCCCACAGGAATGAGATCTACTTAAAGAAACCGGGGGCATATGTAGTTCATGTAATAAAAAAATATTTTCTACATTTCAGATCAACATGAAGATGTGGGCTCTAAACTTTGAGTGCCAGGGACTGACTATGGAAGTCTCCATGTCGCTGGTCACCATTGAGGTGCAAAACACCTTGAAAAAATTGGTGATTCTGAATCCTTCATCTCTATGAACGATTCATGAAGAAAGAATTAAACAAACATTTAATGAACAGATTTTTTATAAGATTATTATCAATAATGACATTGCATATGAGAGAAAATTGTCAAATATAATTTCATTTTAATTTAATATAGTTAATTATGACATCACTGTATATAAAGAATATGATTATTATCATTTGGTTAATTTCAGTATTACATAGTATTAGATAAAAATTTTATTGTAAAATTGCACATCAAAATATGTTTTATTATCTATTATTAGGAGGAAATATTATTTAACTATTATTATTATCCCTAATAGCCCAGTGAATGTGACCTCTGCCTCCAATTCCGGAGGGTGTGAGGTTGAACCCGTTCCGGGGCACGCACCTCCAACTTTTCAGTTGTGTGCATTTTAAGAAACTAAATATCACGTGTCTCAAACAGTGAAGGAAAACATCGTGAGGAAACCTGCATACCAGAGAATTCTCTTAATTCTCTGCATATGTGATGTCTACCAATGTAATCCAAATATGCTGGCCCATATTCGGCTCCTGTCAGAATGAGAGGGGTTAGGCATTGGCCTTCCCTTACCTTATCAGCCGATAGACGTCCACTCCTGTACATAGGCCTCTTACATAGACCTCCAAGCACAACGACCTTGAGCCGCGAACATCCAACCAACCGACCAACCACGCTTTCCAGTGCGGGGTCTCCCGAGTGCGGGTAGGCACTAACCCCTCTTACTGGGGGAGACTCGAGCTCAGCAGTGAGCCGAATATGTGTTTATAATGATGATGATGATGATGATGATTATTTAACACTTTCATTACCGCTACGATTTTCACGATGTTTTCTCGGGAGCCGCCTACATTTTACGTTGGACTCGCTAGGTGAGTCGCCGGCGCTGCGATACGAATCATTCGACTCGCCACGCGAGTTCAGTGGCATTGCGTTAGGGTAAAAACTATGTTCTGTTATTTTTGTGGCCGTGACAGTGTACGTTACGTGTTTAAAGCAATTAACTAGTATATGGTGTAATTTAACAAAAAGAAAATGGCAAGAAACACTATAAATAAACGAAAAGGTAAGTTTGTTTCGTAATTTATGCAGTGGCTCTCAATCTTACAAATACTGATTATTGTTGATATCTTATATTGTTTTTATAAACAGATTTTCTTATTATATGTATAGATGTTTTGAGTAAAGTTACATTTTAATTACTTTCGAAATTTATTAAATAGTGTCTGGTATATTTTTAGTGCTACATGTGCCAGAAACGGAGGCTTACGACGATGATTTTATATATTTCATTTATAAAAGTTTGAGAATCTATGTTAGTGAACTCGCCTAGCGAGTTCAAGGCATTGCAGAATAGTTTATTTTCTTTCGATTATAAACTGGGTCTGCACACCCGGCCCACCACGTTATTCATTAGATTAGTGTATATTTAGTCTTCAGTATTATTTTAAGCAGAAAATACACATGCATTTTGAAAAAAAATTGCAAAAACATTGAACTCGCGAGGCGAGTCTACGGCGCTGGAATAAAATTTACGTGGACTCTCCGGGCGAGTCGGTGGCACTGAACGTGTTAAGTAATTGTAAAAGAAAAAATTGAATACTACATTAGTTGTTTATCTATACAATTCAATAATTTTAAGAACAAAACATGTACCTACCACATTGTAGGAAATAAATAAATAATGATTTGATTAAAAACAATGTTGTTTAATGTTAATCAGTTAGGGCCAGGTAGTTCTATATTTGTGTAACATCTATTACTTAAAAATAAAAAATATATTTACTTGTGTTGGTATTTTTTATTCAGACTTGATATATTGTTGTTGACAAATTTTGTTATAATATATATCTTTCATTCTTTAGTTTAATTTAATCAAGAAACGACCCTACTTACACATATAGGTACCCCCTCTAACAAAAATAGACTGAAGTATAGGTAAATATTTAACAAAAATGTAAATTAAAAATTAATTATAGATTAATTAAAAACATGACTACAATTTGAATTATCAACTTTAATAATTTGCTTCAAAATAAAAACACATACGCGTGGCGCAGTAAGTAGTGCTCCTGCATCCACGGTCATGGGTTTGATTCCCACACCTGGAAAATATTTGTGTGAAGAGCATGGGTTTTTTCCAGTGTGTGTGTATTTATACATTATATAAGTATTTATAGGTAGTATATAAATGTAAATGAATATTATAATATCAACTATCTTAGTACCCACAACACAAGCTACTCTGTATGCCTACTTTGGGGCTAGATAGTGCTTTGTATGGTTTAAGTATAAATAATTATACAGAAGGCTTGGTCACGAAAAAATATATCCAGTCCTTTGTCTGCATAGCTTGAGGGTTCTAGCAACTTGTTATCATGGTTTTGAGTGAGGAATCCTTGGACAATACTGCCATCACAAGGATTACTGTTTTCTGTATCCAGCCCTTGATCTAACAGCCAAGTGAAAGCTTCTTTAGGTGTTGGTTGAAACATTGTTAAGCTCTTCACTTCTTCAAAATTATTAGTGATTCTCCTAGAAACATAAATCATAATGTAGGTATACATGGTACTGCCCAACAAGTTCTTATAAAGTAGGTATATAATATACTGACCTGTGATAAGTCTCCTCCTTCGGCTGCATAGCTTGAGGGTTTAGGAAACCAGAGTTCATGGTTTTGGAGTGAGGAAACATTTTACAATATGCACCCAACTACAAGGCTCCACCGTATTTCTGACACAGCAATGTTGTGCATATCTTCATGGGATCTAGGAGCAGCTCCCAAGATGGGGGTCATCATGCAAACATTGGTCACCTGAAAGAATTGAAGTGTGTATTGCAATGTATTATGTATTTTGCCTACATAAAAGTAACAGTTATATATAATTTATAGTATATAATTTATATTTGGATCCTGTAGTTTCATTAACTGACAGTTATACCTAAGCAACAGCTTACCTAACAACCAACAGCGGTCCCTATTGGGCAGGTTTTCCTCAAGTGATCTTATTGCACTGGTTCCATATGTACAAGTCATAAGATGCACCACCAAATTGAGCATCCACTATGTTATTATTAGATTGGCATCACATATCTGAAATATTAATTGACAATATATAAATAAGTTAATGTTTAAATAAAAGGAGGTACCATGCTTTTATTCAATTCTAATTGTTAGCCTCCTAGTAGCTCTTGGCTTGTAGGCCGAACTATTGTCACATGGGTGCAATCAATGCGCCCTAATACCCGGGCAATCCAAATTTTTTCATAAATCTGTAAGTAGATGTTAATCTAGATTAAGCACCTGGGTATATGTCTATTTACAGTAACATCCTGTGATATGAATAAGCACTCTGTGTATTATTTATTAATCTCAATCAATAATCAATCTCATTTTGCAAATAAGTTTTTATGCAAAATCAACCTATGAAAGTTTCAGTGTGGTAGTGAACACAAATTAGTTGAGTCTTAGAAAAAAAAAACTAAAAATATAATGAATAGGTTATGTTAGTGCTATAAGTTAGTTTCATACTTACTTATTTATAATGATTTTGTGTTTAATGCAAAGGGAACTTAACACATTTTTTTTAAACAGCTGGGGTATTCAGGAGCGTCAGCGACTTCATGTAGGCATTTGCTAAAAGATGCCTTAGCCATCACAAAGCCATTTGTATGATCCATTGGCATAAAAGTTTAAAGCTGCCAAGACCTGTAAATAATATTCAATGGTTTAATTTAGGTTCTTAGGATGACAGTGACCGATCTTTAGATAATATTATTTGTTTCTTACAATCTAACACAAATACTACTGGACTGATTATAAAAAATCTTTCACCATTGGTAAGCTACAGCACAGAGTAATATAGGCTATATAAAATATAGCCCGTATTACTCTGTGCTACCCCATATTCCCACAGGAACGGGAACTACACCGGTCAAACTATGGTGTGTCTGCTAGTACTGAATAAGCCTACTCCAAATCTTAAACCAACTATGATGATGGAAGCTCACCATATAAAAATACCATATTCGGCTCACTGCTGAGCTCGAGTCTCCTCTCAGAATGAGAGGGGTTAGGCCCATAGTCCACGTCACTTGCTCAACGCAGAGAATGAAGAAAATTCCTTCATTCATTCATATAACTTACTTATCTCTAATTCATTGCGAACAGCAGGGTCATTATGTAACTCGGTGAACGCTTTAAAATCACAGTCACGACAACAAATGACAGCGATTTTTCGTTTTTGCGATCATGTAACACACATCTCCCACCGAAATGACGTCATCTTGGATCGTTCTCTGTCACGGTCACTTGTAGGGATTTATCCAAGTTGTAACGCAGTTTTTACGTATCGATAGTCAGTTTAAGCGATTATGTAAGCATAATGATCATACAACTGGGTGACACAGAAGTTGTCAAAGTCAATCGCTATAGAAACTAATACCGAGCAGTGTTTTAATAAAGTTTACTTGACGCCTGTGATTCAATAGTTACAAATAAAAGTACTTTTAGGATTTTTTTGAATTTTGTACTATACCTTGTAAGTAAGGTATTAGTTTGTAAGTCAATAAAATCAGAATTAGAAAAGTTTTTCATGTAAAATATGACGAAAGTTGAGAATATACAACGTGTCCCAAAATTCAACGATAAGCGGGCGCCAAAAGATTGACCTGCTCATGAGCACTTAAGGAAAAATAATAAAAAAAATATACCTAAATTTTTTTTTTAGTTACAAAATAAATTTTAAAATTCTTTGAAAATTTACACCTTGTATGATATTTTGAACTACCGCAGCTACAATTTCTTAAATATGCTTAAGATTTTTTTTGTATCGGAACCTAAGTAGTACTACTATTCACCACAACTCTTAAAAACACCACAATGCCCGCAGTTTTTACACAAAAAAATATCAAAATATTTTTTTTCCCTCAAATTTTTAAAGATTTTTACTTTCAGTCTACTTTGACTCATGGTCTTGCAAAAAAAAGTATGAACACCGCTATGGCAAGTTATTTTCAAAGTTGACGCAACTAATCAAGATTTCAAAATAGTATAATACCCTAGGATAACTAGTCGCAAAAAAAAAATATGCGTACCATTTGTAAACAAGAACTAAATTTCTAAAATGTTTTTGCTCCTAGAAATCACTTTTACTTTATGCACAAAATGATGTGAGTCATACGTTGCAATTTCCTAGAATTTTAATGGAACGAACGATAACATTTAAAAATAAGAGAGAGAGAGAGAGAGAAAGATAGCGATAAGTATACGTTAGAGAGGGATAGACAGATGTTCTTTGTTGAATGACAATGATGCAGGTAAAGAAAATCCTGTTCCCAGCAAGTCAGTACGCTCTGCTCCTTTGTTTACTGCGCAACTTTCCGTATTCAATTGACGTGGCTCTCGTACTAACGACTTTTGGCTTTGCATTTTGGACTGGACTTAAGTGATCTGCAAACTGAACTGACCTGGCATTATTTTGGACTGTGCCTGTGTTTTGTGAATTGGACTTTTGGTGTATTTTGGACTGTTTAGCGTTATCATGCCGCAACCATACACGCCGATGGAATACGCTAACATGCATCTCATTTATGGAGAATGTCGGTGCAATGCTAACGCTGCTAGCAGATTGTATCGAGAAAGGTACCCAAACGCTCAAAGATATCCAGATTATCGGGTATTTATGAATGTGCATCAAACGTTACTATCACGGGACTATCCACTGCGGATCGCATTTTGCCGAGTGATGCTTCAAAAGCATCGGGAAGATCCTCAGTTCTTGGATAAAGTACTATGGTCGGATGAAACAACCTGCAAGAAAGATGGCTATTTAAATCTTCACAACCTACACAGCTGGAGCAATGAGAATCCGCACCTGATGAGAGAAGACAAATCCCAATATCAATTTAAGGTCAACTTATGGACGGGCATTTTAAATGGAAAAGTGATTGGGCCTTTTGAATTACAAGGAAACTTAGATGGGGACAGTTATTTGAACTTTTTACAAAATGATTTGCAAGAATTACTAGAAGACGTCCCCCTAAGCGACCTTCAAAATATGTGGTATCAAAATGATGGTTGCCCAGCTCACTACGCTCGTCCTGTGAGACAATACCTAGACCACGAGTATCCGGGGCGTTGGATCGGGCGACTTGGTCCTATCCTATGGCCACCCCGATCACCCGACCTAAACCCCCTGGATTTCTTTTATTGGGGTTGTCTCAAAGACAGGATCTACGCAAAACCGATTACGACATTGGACGAGCTTCGGCAAAAAATCACTCAGGCTGCGGCACATATCAATGCTAGAAGATATGCGCGAAAAATAAAACGGTCGTTTTTAAGGCGATGTCGTGCCTGTATTAATGCCGGTGGAAAACAATTCGAACATTTACTTTAATGTTGTGTAATTAAAATAACAAACACATTTTTGGAACATAGTAAAATTTATTACTAACAACAAGAACAATTAAGAAATTTGGTTCTTGTTTACAAATGGTACGCATATTTTTTTTTGTGACTAGTTATCCTAGGGTATTATACTATTTTGAAATCTTGATTAGTTGCGTCAACTTTGAAAATAACTTGCCATAGCGGTGTTCATACTTTTTTTTGCAAGACCATGAGTCAAAGTAGACTGAAAGTAAAAATCTTTAAAAATTTGAGGGAAAAAAAATATTTTGATTTTTTTTTGTGTAAAAACTGCGGGCATTGTGGTGTTTTTAAGAGTTGTGGTGAATAGTAGTACTACTTAGGTTCCGATACAAAAAAAATCTTAAGCATATTTAAGAAATTGTAGCTGCGGTAGTTCAAAATATCATACAAGGTGTAAATTTTCAAAGAATTTTAAAATTTATTTTGTAACTAAAAAAAAAATTTAGGTATATTTTTTTTATTATTTTTCCTTAAGTGCTCATGAGCAGGTCAATCTTTTGGCGCCCGCTTATCGTTGAATTTTGGGACACGTTGTATAGTAGGTACCTACCTACATACTTATTTCATAAAGCAGAATTACAGTTTTAGAGTTAGTTGAAGTGAATTTAATTAATTGTGTTATTTTTGTAGTGTTTACCGACATTGCCATGTACAATACAATGCATGTAGCATTTGTATTGTACGCGGAAACGGAACGAAAAAGATGTCTTTGTCGAGTTCATTGCAAAACTTTCGTGTCGCGATACCAGCAGGTTTTAGAAGAAATACAAAGTCTTCGAACAACTGCTGTTCGCAATGAATTAGAGATAAGTAAGTTATATGAATGAATGAAGGAATTTTCTTCATTCTCTGCGTTGAGCAAGTGACGTGGACTATGGGCCTAACCCCTCTCATTCTGAGAGGAGACTCGAGCTCAGCAGTGAGCCGAATATGGTATTTTTATATGGTGAGCTTCCATCATAGGATAAGTTGGTTTAAGATTTGGAGTAGGCTTATTCAGTACTAGCAGACACACCATAGTTTGGCCGGTGTAGTTCCCGTTCCTGTGGGAATATGGGGTAGCACAGAGTAATACGGGCTATATTTTATATAGCCTATATTACTCTGTGCTGTAGCTTACCAATGGTGAAAGATTTTTTATAATCAGTCCAGTAGTATTTGTGTTAGATTGTAAGAAACAAATAATATTATCTAAAGATCGGTCACTGTCATCCTAAGAACCTAAATTAAACCATTGAATATTATTTACAGGTCTTGACAGCTTTAAACTTTTATGCCAATGGATCATACAAATGGCTTTGTGATGGCTAAGGCATCTTTTAGCAAATGCCTACATGAAGTCGCTGACGCTCCTGAATACCCCAGCTGTTTAAAAAAAATGTGTTAAGTTCCCTTTGCATTAAACACAAAATCATTATAAATAAGTAAGTATGAAACTAACTTATAGCACAGTATGAAACTAACATAACCTATTCATTATATTTTTAGTTTTTTTTTCTAAGACTCAACTAATTTGTGTTCACTACCACACTGAATCTTTCATAGGTTGATTTTGCATAAAAACTTATTTGCAAAATGAGATTGATTATTGATTGAGATTAATAAATAATACACAGAGTGCTTATTCATATCACAGGATGTTACTGTAAATAGACATATACCCAGGTGCTTAATCTAGATTAACATCTACTTACAGATTTATGAAAAAATTTGGATTGCCCGGGTATTAGGGCGCATTGATTGCACCCATGTGACAATAGTTCGGCCTACAAGCCAAGAGCTACTAGGAGGCTAACAATTAGAATTGAATAAAAGCATGGTACCTCCTTTTATTTAAACATTAACTTATTTATATATTGTCAATTAATATTTCAGATATGTGATGCCAATCTAATAATAACATAGTGGATGCTCAATTTGGTGGTGCATCTTATGACTTGTACATATGGAACCAGTGCAATAAGACCACTTGAGGAAAACCTGCCCAATAGGGACCGCTGTTGGTTGTTAGGTAAGCTGTTGCTTAGGTATAACTGTCAGTTAATGAAACTACAGGATCCAAATATAAATTATATACTATAAATTATATATAACTGTTACTTTTATGTAGGCAAAATACATAATACATTGCAATACACACTTCAATTCTTTCAGGTGACCAATGTTTGCATGATGACCCCCATCTTGGGAGCTGCTCCTAGATCCCATGAAGATATGCACAACATTGCTGTGTCAGAAATACGGTGGAGCCTTGTAGTTGGGTGCATATTGTAAAATGTTTTCTCACTCCAAAACCATGAACTCTGGTTTCCTAAACCCTCAAGCTATGCAGCCGAAGGAGGAGACTTATCACAGGTCAGTATATTATATACCTACTTTATAAGAACTTGTTGGGCAGTACCATGTATACCTACATTATGATTTATTTTTCTAGGAGAATCACTAATAATTTTGAAGAAGTGAAGAGCTTAACAATGTTTCAACCAACACCTAAAGAAGCTTTCACTTGGCTGTTAGATCAAGGGCTGGATACAGAAAACAGTAATCCTTGTGATGGCAGTATTGTCCAAGGATTCCTCACTCAAAACCATGATAACAAGTTGCTAGAACCCTCAAGCTATGCAGACAAAGGACTGGATATATTTTTTCGTGACCAAGCCTTCTGTATAATTATTTATACTTAAACCATACAAAGCACTATCTAGCCCCAAAGTAGGCATACAGAGTAGCTTGTGTTGTGGGTACTAAGATAGTTGATATTATAATATTCATTTACATTTATATACTACCTATAAATATTTATATAATGTATAAATACACACACTCTGGAAAAAACCCATGCTCTTCACACAAATATTTTCCAGGTGTGGGAATCGAACCCATGACCGTGGATGCAGGAGCACTACTTACTGCGCCACGCGTATGTGTTTTTATTTTGAAGCAAATTATTAAAGTTGATAATTCAAATTGTAGTCATGTTTTTAATTAATCTATAATTAATTTTTAATTTACATTTTTGTTAAATATTTACCTATACTTCAGTCTATTTTTGTTAGAGGGGGTACCTATATGTGTAAGTAGGGTCGTTTCTTGATTAAATTAAACTAAAGAATGAAAGATATATATTATAACAAAATTTGTCAACAACAATATATAAGTCTGAATAAAAAATACCAACACAAGTAAATATATTTTTTATTTTTAAGTAATAGATGTTACACAAATATAGAACTACCTGGCCCTACCTGCTTAACATTAAACAACATTGTTTTTAATCAAATCATTATTTATTTATTTCCTACAATGTGGTAGGTACATGTTTTGTTCTTAAAATTATTGAATTGTATAGATAAACAACTAATGTAGTATTCAATTTTTTCTTTTACAATTACTTAAATAATAATCATCATCATCATCATCATTATAAACACATATTCGGCTCACTGCTGAGCTCGAGTCTCCCTCAGTAAGAGGGGTTAGTGCCTACCCGCACTCGGGAGACCCCGCACTGGAAAGCGTGGTTGGTCGGTTGGTTGGATGTTCGCGGCTCAAGGTCGTTGTGCTTGGAGGTCCATGTAAGAGGCCTATGTCCAGCAGTGGACGTCTATCGGCTGATAAGGTAAGGGAAGGCCAATGCCTAACCCCTCTCATTCTGACAGGAGCCGAATATGGGCCAGCATATTTGGATTACATTGGTAGACATCACATATGCAGAGAATTAAGAGAATTCTCTGGTATGCAGGTTTCCTCACGATGTTTTCCTTCACTGTTTGAGACACGTGATATTTAGTTTCTTAAAATGCACACAACTGAAAAGTTGGAGGTGCGTGCCCCGGAACGGGTTCAACCTCACACCCTCCGGAATTGGAGGCAGAGGTCACATTCACTGGGCTATTAGGGATAATAATAATAGTTAAATAATATTTCCTCCTAATAATAGATAATAAAACATATTTTGATGTGCAATTTTACAATAAAATTTTTATCTAATACTATGTAATACTGAAATTAACCAAATGATAATAATCATATTCTTTATATACAGTGATGTCATAATTAACTATATTAAATTAAAATGAAATTATATTTGACAATTTTCTCTCATATGCAATGTCATTATTGATAATAATCTTATAAAAAATCTGTTCATTAAATGTTTGTTTAATTCTTTCTTCATGAATCGTTCATAGAGATGAAGGATTCAGAATCACCAATTTTTTCAAGGTGTTTTGCACCTCAATGGTGACCAGCGACATGGAGACTTCCATAGTCAGTCCCTGGCACTCAAAGTTTAGAGCCCACATCTTCATGTTGATCTGAAATGTAGAAAATATTTTTTTATTACATGAACTACATATGCCCCCGGTTTCTTTAAGTAGATCTCATTCCTGTGGGAATATTGAGATAAGAAATGGCCTATGTATTATATCTTGATTAAGAGTTTATATAAATGACAAATCTAGGGGGGGGTTAATTGATATATTTATACCTCAGGTATATTACTTGGTTCTACAATATATTTCTGTGAGATGGTGATAACAAAAATAATACTTTGTTGTATTTATGTTGAGCTTCTTTTCAGACGAAGAATGTTTGTGATCCTTTAGTTTCAGGTTAATGAATATTGTTATCATAAACAATACATTATTGTAAATGATAACAATATTCATTATATGTGATATTTAACAAATCAAAATGATGATATTTAACAAATCAAAATGTGCAATATTTATTAAGCTGAACATGTACATAATAAAAGAAAATATAAAGTACAAATTATTATTTGAATTAGCAATTATTATCATTAAGAATTACATACACTGGATTAGGTAATACTATTCATTCATTCATGATTAGACCAATAGTCCACCACTCTGACCCAAAGGGGATTAGCAGACTTCACATAAGCAGAGAATTAAGAGAATTATCTGGTATGCAGGTTTCCTCACGATGTTTTCCTTCACCATTTGATACATGTGATATTTAATATCTTAAAATGTACACAACTGAAAAGTTGGAGCTGCATGCCCCGGACTGGATACAAACCCACACCCTCTAGAATCTGAGGCAGAGGTTACATCCACTGGGCTATTGCTGTGCTTATGGACCTATATCCCTGGCAAACCCTCTAGTCTATACTCTGCAGCAACTGGGCTTTTATGGGATTAAACTGAGCTCTTTTGTTTTTTGATTTGCCTTATATTTTATCCAGTTTTGTAGGAGATACATATACTTGTAGGATTTAACTTAACTATATATTGTACTTGAAATTTGAATTAATTATTTTAAGTGGCTAGCCTCAATCATCATAAAAAAATTACTAATCAAGGTAGGATTTTATATTTAGCCTTAATGTAACTAAAACAAACACCTACAAATACAAACAATTCTAATACATCTGCATAATGAGACAAAGTTTGATTTTGATTATTTGTCTTGTACTTAATGCTTAGAACTTAAAGGTTACATGGTGCAGGTATAGTTGTGGTTTAAAAAGGCTTGTTAATGCAATATGCTAGTCACAAAACCAAGTATTATGTTAAACTTATAATAGAAAATCATGAATTTCAATTGAATATAATTACTATCTGATGCTCGACAGTTCTACCTGCATAGTTCTCACTCTCTTGGGACTACAGGGATAAAATATAGCCTATTACACTCGCAAGTTATGTGAGTTTCTATTGGTGAAAGAATTTTCGAAATCGGTTTAGTAGATCCAGAGATTACCCCCTACAATATCAAAAATTTCCTCTCATCCTCTTTAAAATAATAATATAGAATATAGATATGTAATAACTTACACAACGCCACTGGCAGACGCGAACACGGAAGGTTTATTTAGTAGCCTGACTTTCCAAAGGCCCTCCAAAACAACCCATCGCCAAGTTTGATCCAAGCCAAGGCGATCATTGAGTTTCCCGGACATCTTTAGTTGCAAGCGATAAACTTTAATAAACAAAACACTATACAATATACTTTACATATTATCACAACGACCATTAAATTAATCATAGGCAGACGATAAAACTTTGAAGAACTTTCGTGTAGATAATGTTTTATGTAAAAGTGGCCGTTTACTTTGATAAATTAACTATTAACACTAATAAAAATGTATACGATAAAATGATTAATTAATTACTTCTATTGAAAACAAAAAACTAGCAGTAGCAAGTACTTTGATCCAACGAAACCAATTTTTTTATTAATATTTTAATACGGCTTTGTTTACCAACAAAGAAACTATGGCACTTCACTTCACCACAGACAAACAGCAAAATCAAGTATAATGCGTATATGTGCAAAAGTATGCCGCACCCGTAGTAAGTAGTACCGGGAAAGGGTGTATTTTATTTAGTCGCATAATGTCGATAAAATTTTGCGCCTAGAACGATATCACTAGGCATTGTGGCTGTCTTTTGTCTTACATAATCGGAATTGCAAAAACACTCTAGTGTTCAATTTAGCTTTGCGTTACACAGTTAGAAGTGATACGTCGAGATACATAATCAGCCTGCAGCAGTTGTTCGAAGACTTTGTATTTCTTCTAAAACCTGCTGGTATCGCGACACGAAAGTTTTGCAATGAACTCGACAAAGACATCTTTTTCGTTCCGTTTCCGCGTACAATACAAATGCTACATGCATTGTATTGTACATGGCAATGTCGGTAAACACTACAAAAATAACACAATTAATTAAATTCACTTCAACTAACTCTAAAACTGTAATTCTGCTTTATGAAATAAGTATGTAGGTAGGTACCTACTATATATTCTCAACTTTCGTCATATTTTACATGAAAAACTTTTCTAATTCTGATTTTATTGACTTACAAACTAATACCTTACTTACAAGGTATAGTACAAAATTCAAAAAAATCCTAAAAGTACTTTTATTTGTAATTATTGAATCACAGGCGTCAAGTAAACTTTATTAAAACACTGCTCGGTATTAGTTTCTATAGCGATTGACTTTGACAACTTCTGTGTAACCCAGTTGTATGATCATTATGCTTACATAATCGCTTAAACTGACTATCGATACGTAAAAACTGCGTTATAACTTGGATAAATCCCTACAAGTGACCGTGACAGAGAACGATCCAAGATGACGTCATTTCGGTGGGAGATGTGTGTTACATGATCGCAAAAACGAAAAATCGCTGTCATTTGTTGTCGTGACTGTGATTTTAAAGCGTTCACCGAGTTACATAATGACCCTGCTGATCAAATTCAACTAACATACGTCAATGACACTTGTTAGCTTGTCATAGAAAACCGATTCTATACTAATATTTAAAAAAAAGCTGAAGAGTTTGTTTGTTTGTTTGATTTAACGCGCTAATCTCAGGAACTACTGGTCCGATTTGAAAAATTCTTTCAGTGGTAGATAGCCCATTTATCGAGGAAGGCTATATATTATATTATCCCCGTATTCCTACGGGAACGGGAACCACGCGCGCGAGCGAGGTTTGTTTTCCTTGTGAACCATAATAATATAGTAATATCTCTGAATAGCGAATGTTCGTTCTAGAATGCAATAATTATATTGTGCACTAAAATAAATAAATCTGCAATGTTTTTTTTTTCAAACGATATATATTTATTTAAACGGGAGACTGTGATAGCTAGACCTGCGTCTAGTCTTCACAGTGTTAGTCCAAGATGACACAAGAAATCTCATTTTTAATGATATTATTTTTTGATGTGTTTAACATTAAGTTTTAATAAAAAAAAACTTGTGCAATAACAAGACAGCTTCAAACGGCCGATTAAATTAAATTATTTACTTTACTACTTGTATTAAAAATAAATGTTTCATTGTACTATTGTCTTTTATATTTAAGAAAAATATACAGGGTGCTCGAGAGTATTTCCCATAACTTCAAGATGTTGACAAGTCCACTAATAGGAGCCGAACTAACTAACTATTTTAAAATTTTAAAAATGCAAGGATAGATAAAAGCGTGTATTACATGAATAGTGGACTCTTCAACACCTTGAAGTTATGGGAAATACTTCCGAGCATCCTGTATAAACAGTCCTCTTATAATATGGGTGAAGTTCTTCCTAAAGTAAAGTAAATTAAAGTCTGGTCCAAGTGGGAGACTTCGGCCGTGGTTACCATCCTACCGGCAAAGGCGTACCGGCAAGCGATATAGCGTTCCGGTCAATACCGTCTTTACCATAAGGGCACACGGGCCCGTGCCCAGGGCCTCTATTCTCAGGGGGGCCCCGAAGGACCTACAATTTCTCTCACACATTTATTCTCAAAACATTTTTGTCGGACACATTACTTTTTTTCGCAAATTAGTAACCTTATAAGAAGGTATTTACGTGGCATATACACAGATACTGTGGGCATATACTACGCTATTATATCGATGACTGCGGCTATTCCTACTGTACAAATTAATAATATTTCTGAACGATGCGTTCAGAAATATTATATTCTACCTAATTTACTAAGAACACCATCTAGCGATCACTCACGCAATCACTCCGATTCCAAAGTCAAGCTGCACCGTCTAAACAAGGCCTATCATAAATGTCGCCATTGTCTATGGTAGGGGGAATCCCCGAATGATGTATTAAACTTTCAGTCTGTTATGAGTGAGTGGAGTTATTTTATTTCATTTAACATTTAAAATTGAGTAAGATAAACAAAAGTTTCGATTTGTTCGTTTGTCGTTCGTTTAAACATTTTATTATGTCGAAAAGAACATATTTAAGTGGTTCACAAAAAAGAAAAAAAATTATAGCTCAAAAAGAAATAACGGAAAAACTTCCAAAACTCACTTAATTTTTTACGGTGGAAGAAACAAATAAGCCGAGAGATTATTCATTCTCATCACCGCAAGACAAAAGTACCTCTGAATGTTACCAGGAAAAAGAGGTTACGTGTGACGAAAATGACAATCACACATCAGATGCTAAACCATCGACTTCAACTTACTGTGAATTAATAACTGCAAGCTTAGAGAATGTATCTGTGTCTCCTGACCCGGGTACTTACTGTGACGACATTTTACCGGAAAAAGTCCGTGATATTTGGATTCGAAAAGGGCCAGAGTTTTTCCAAAATATAAACAGTGACTTCTCCGAAACTTCTACTAGTTTTCCAGATTCAAATGGTAGAACAAAAACAAGATGCTTGACAAAAAATATTTTTATTCGTAAATTGACGAATGGTGAGTCTTTAGAAAGAAAATGGCTTCTTTATTCACCAGCAAAGAAATCTGTATACTGTTATTGCTGCCGTCTATTTAATACCACTACTGGTGCTGGACATAATTTAAGTTCTCCTAAGGGATATAAAGATTGGAAGTAAGTAAGTAACTTATTGATAGAGCATGAGAACAGTTTACAGCACAGGGAATTTATGATGAATTATGTTGCAAGAATGAAAACTAACTATTGGAATAAATAACTATTGAAATAATAGAGAAATTAACTATTGGAAGAATGTACTTAAGAGGATTGTAGCAGTAGTGAAATTTTTGGCTTCAAGAGGTCTTGCTTTTCGTGGTGATAATGAGACATTAGGATCGCAAAATAATGGGAATTATTTGGGATGCTTAGAACTGATTAGTGAGTTTGATCCTTTTCTTGCTGATCACATACAAAACTGCGGAAATCGTGGAAAAGGAAGTACATCATATTTATCGGCAAATATTTGTAATGAATTTATTAATTTAATGGGACAGCAAGTTTTGAAAACCATTGTCAATGAACTTAAAACAGCAAAGTACTACTCTATTAGCGTAGATTCTACACCAGATCTGTCCCACGTTGACCAACTGACTCTCATAGTTAGATACGTAAAAGACGGACAGCCTATTGAGAGATTTTTGCCTATGGATGAACATAATGCGCAATAAGGTGCGTTGGGGTAAGATCGGAGCTGGGGTAAGAACGTTGAAGTCAAATTTCCAACATATTCGGCTATATTTTTTAATGCTAGGCACATTACGCGTAACGTCTTTATGTTCCGCCCCGCCCCGCAGTGATCGCCAGTCGCTCCGGCAATAAGGACGTGTACTACGCGCTGTTAGAAAAAAAAGGTAAGTTTAACAAAATATTAGTCTGTCCGGTCTTTCACCTTCATTTATTTTCATTCGTAATTGCAATAATATAGCTTATTTTGGTATTATATTATTCAAGTCCTAGGTTTTAAGCAACGATAACTTGATAGAACTAATCCAGATATGTCTACTAGCTAAGTAGGCTGAAATCCAGTGTTCTCTTTCATGGGTAAAGTTCGGACAAAAATATCCGATCTCAACCCGTTTTGTAATTGGCAGTGGTTGTCAAACTTTTAATACACATGATTTTTATTTCAGTCTGAAATACTTAATTGAGCTCGTAATTGCTTAAATATGGGGTTTATGTAAGAAATATTAGTATTCTAAAACAAACTTACATAACTGTCACTAAGGTGTTAGAAGGCATTTTCACATTCAATGGTGCAGGCTGTTTTTCGGTTCGGGAAAAAAATTTTCATCATGAAATTAACATAAAAATAACGTTTTATTAGGATCTAGTACTATTTTAATGATAATGTTGTAATAAACACAAAATTCAGACAGTTGTTTTTTTTTTGTACTAAATATAGTAAGTTCGGTTTTTAGTCTGAGTATTGTCGCTTTCTTACTCCCTTGTTCAAATGTTTTGGACCATAATTACAAAAGTGCCAGATATACTTATTTGTATTAAAAAGTTTAAATTGTATTGGTTCTAAATTTAGTCACCTAGGCGTTTATTGCTTTAATGTATTTTTACAGCAGTAAGAGATGAAGAAGTCTTTGAACTTTTACAAAATTCTGATTATGAAGACGAAAATCAAGATCCTTTTGCAGTTGATGGGGATGACAGAAGTGATGACGATTATATATCCCTGGCAACCGTTCTGACATGTCACAAAGCGAAGCAAGTTCAGAAAGCAGCAATGAAGATGTACCTTCAAATCAAGTTGCTGAAAATATTGGAAGACGAGGGAGGGGAAGAGGACAATTACGACGCCGAGGTCGTGTACGTAGTGGTCGATCCTATTTTCGCAGGGGTCGTGTAAGAACCTCACAATCATCCACTGCAGGGAGAATGTCGCCGCCATCAAATAACTTGTCAGGATGGACCGAAGCAAGGTTTCCGCTTAACAAACCTATTTTAAGTGAACCTTCGTATATAAAACCTGATAGATCGAACTATACTATGATGGAGTATTTTATAAACTATTTTGACGATGATTTAATCAATTTGATAGTAGATAAAACAAATCAATCAGCTGTATACAGAACAGGCTTGCATAGGCTATCCCCTTACAAGAATGTGGGAAGCGAAGTGGAGGGTTCCGTTGGTAGCTGATAATATGTCACGTGACAGATTTTTTCTTCTAAGAAACAATCTGAAATTTGTTTTTGATTCTGACGTTTCTAATCAAAGCAAATCCATGGATAAACTCTGGAAGGTGCGACCATTACTGAACAGAATACTTCAAGCTTGTAATAAAGAAGTTAAAGAGCAGCACATCTCTATTGATGAAATGATGATCCCATTCACAGGTGCTTGCAATATGCGTCAATATTGCCCAGGAAAGCCACATCCTGTGGGTCTGAAAGCATACGTGTTAGCAAATCCAGATGGAACCGTGTGTGACTTAATTGTATATCAAGGCTCAACAACGTTCCCTGAGTATGATAACACAACTTTTAGTCAAGGTGAGAAAGCTGTTATAAAACTAACTGAAGCTCTTGTCCCAGGTCATTTGGTTTACTTTGACAGGTATTTTACAACTGTTAAACTTGTAACAGAATTAAAAGAGAGAGGAATTGAAAGCACAGGTACACTAATGAAAAATAGGATTCCTGCCGCTGCTCGCGAAGTTCTAGAATCCGATAATAGCTTAAAGCAAAAAGGACGTGGAGCTTGTCAAGTTCTTGTGAGAAATGACAACAAAATAGCCCTCACAAAGTGGCTTGATAACAAGCCCGTTATGATGTTGTCATCCATTTACACAAATGAGGACCCAGACTTCTGCAAAAGATATTCTAAGAAGGATAAAACGTATTTGTATGTTTGCAGACCAGACGTAATTAGAATGTACAACAGAAATATGGGTGGAGTAGATTTGGCAGACAGACTCGCTGTTTGTCCGTCAAGGTGCCGCACAAAAAAGTGGACAGTGAGATTCTTTTCTCACATGCTGGACCTGGCAATAAATAATGGCTGGATTCAGTATAAAAAAGATGAGGAACAGAAACGAACTCCAGCCAGGAACATTTTGCAGCTCAGATTTTTCAAGATGAAAATAGCAGAAGAACTAATTGAGACGAATACTGCTCCGTTGGAATTTTCGGACTCAAATAACGAATGTTCAGATAATGAGATTGGCGAAAAGCGACGCGGAAGATCTGCTTTTGTACCGATACCATCTAAGCTTCGTCGAATGCAAGGAGCAACGCATATGCCAGATTTTACTGAAAAGCAAATGCGATGTCGCTTCACTGGTTGTGCAATGAAATCCACTGCAAAGTGTTTGCCTTGTAATGTTCATTTGTGTCTTAACTCGAAAAGAAATTGCTTCAAAGCTTTTCATGAATGTCTGAATTAAATTAACAATTAGTGTGTTTTTAATAAATGAACTTTATTCCGAACGACTTTAATTATTTTTATCATTATAACCAACAAAACAATTTAATGGCTTCTTACAATAATCAATCTTTTATTTCAGCACAGTATTTATTAAAAACTATGATGGAAAACATATAAATAATAATAATTATAAACATTCTATGTATTTTTCACCATTAATACATGGGAAATTTACAGATATTTAAGGCAACTAATTTATGTAATTACAACCGAATGTCTTAAATTTAGAACAAAATTTTTTTGTATTTTTTTTACTTCTGTGGTATCATAATACACATACAAACCCACCCTGAAAACATCATAATGATTTGATAAGTGGTTACAAAGTTATTGGCATACTTTGGTCTGGGACGATGGGACTACATTTTTTTTGTCCTAAAATTAGGAAGTCGGGACGAAGTTCCAACTAGCTTTTTCCGTTTCAGGTCGCAGGAGGTTAATGGTATATTTTTCTCATTCATGGGTATTCATTCAATGACATTATTAGTAGTATACATAAAAACTCATTAAAAGCTTGTTATTTGATTTTTATTTGCAGTCTAATTTTTATCACTGTTTGATTTTTGTTACTTACAAAACATTTTTCTGGATGAGCGTAGTTTATTAAAAATTTATAATAAGAAAAAAATCTAATCTTGGCGTAAGCCATTATAGAATCATTTAAGCTACAACATTTTTTCAAACATTCATTTCTGGTTTTCAATTTGTGTTAAAAGCAAACTAGCAAGCTAAAAGCAACCATGTTAAAAGCAAATTTTTAAAACATGCGCCATTTAAAATAAATTACTTATTTACATCAATAATTCTCTTACAGATGCCTCGTAAATACACTCGAACTTCATCGCGGGCGAGTTCTTATACTAAAGAAGATCTGCAGTTAGCCATTAAAAAAATAAACAATATAGAACTCACCTATGCAGCAGCTTCAAAATTGTATGGCATACCTACATCCACACTTAGTGATAGAGTCTTAAAAAAAACAGCGGTAGTAAGTAATACCCTTGGCCGCCCGACAGCTATCCCAGTGGCATTAGAAACTAAACTGGCAAACTGTCTACGAACTCTGGAGAAGTGGGGGTGGGGGCTATCAAGAGAAGAAGTACTCGATGTAACACGGGATTTTATAAAAAGAAATAAAATACAAAGCCCCTTTAAAGATGACAGACCTGGACCGGACTGGTTTATTTCTTTTTGTAAACGCCACAATTTGTCTATAAAAAAGCCGCAACCTGTAGAATATCTTAAAAAAAAATGACAGATCCGTTCATCATTAACGAATATTTTACACTTCTCAAAAAGACGCTTCACGAGCTAAATCTTTTGGATCCAAAGCAAATCTGGAACCTAGATGAAACTTCGGTTTGTCTCGATCCCACAAAAACTAAAGTTGTAGGTGGCAAAGGGGAACCTTGTACACGAACAATATGTGGAAGTGCCAAAGAAAATATTACTGTGTTGACTACTGTAAATGCCGCCGGACAGAAATTAGACCCATTGATTGTATTTAAAGGCAAACATATGTACGAACAGTGGATGTTAAAAAATCCTGAAAAATATGATTTCAACCTTGCATACACAGCCAGTAAACGAGGCTGGATGGAAACCAGTATTTTTTATGATTACATGGCAAAAGTAATTATTCCTAATTTGGGTGAAGAAAGGCCCGTATTGCTGCTATATGATGGACATGCCAGTCATGTTGATGACAAAGTAGTAGCTTTAGCAGCAGAAAACAATATAACCATATTAAAGTTTCCAGCACACACATCACATCTATTACAACCACTGGACTTGGCTGTGTTCAAATCATTTAAAATGATTTGGATAAGAACCTCGTAAAATGGCAACGACAAAACGTTGGAATCAAATTGAGAAAACAAAGTTTTGCTCAAATGTTTGCTGAAGCCTGGCAGGAAACTAAACCGCAAGTAATACGAAATGGCTTTAAAAAAGGTGGCATTTACCCTTTTAATCCTGCTATTCTGCCAAAGGACAAATACGATCCATCAGCTTATGCGCGATGGCAAAAACACAAGGCTCTAGTGACTATTAAACAACCGAAATCTTTAACACTAATATGTGTACATAAAATTAACAAGATCATGTCGCATAATAGCTCTACATCTATCTCAAACAATAATATTGCTTACTCTGAAGAGTTGAAGTCACATACTACCAAAAATAGGGATCTACTGCTACAACCAACTTTCGAACAATTGCTTCTAGAAAAAGTTACGCAACATCCTCATAACTCAAAGAACAATATAGCTGTTAAGTTAAAACGAGTCGCTAAAGGCGCAGAAGTGATTACACAATCTTATCTAGAAAAGCAAAAAGAAATAGAATTAGCAGTGGAAAAAGAAATAAAGAAGACAACAAAACGGAAACTTAAAACAGCACTTCAATCAAAAAATCAAGTATTAGATTATATACCAGGACCATCTAGGATTCAAGATGAAAATTCAATAGCTAAAGAAACTGTAGCGAATGTATCGATATTGACTAAAGATAAGAACACGGACGGGCATATTTCTAAAAAAGGCAAGGGAATAGGGAAAAAAACTAGAAATGGCAAAGAAAACAATTTCAAAATTGACAAGAATGTTAAACAAAGGACAATCATGAAAACTAAAGAAATTCATAAATTAAATAATAAATCTGGCCAAAGGGCAACTACTAATACAGCTATTAAAAAGCGTAAAAGATCTTGCAGTGTAACAACAGTTGAAAGTATTCAAATGAGCGTACATAGTGATTCTGACCTATTAGACTGTGTAAGCGATATATTATCTGACTGTGATATATGGGCTGACTTCAATTTTTATGACGAAAACAAGACTGACCTAGAATTATCATCTAAAGAACAGCAAATTGAACAAATAGTTAAAGAAATACATGAAGTTGGTAATAATCAAGAGAGAAAAACAAGCCAAAGAGACGACAATACATGCGAAGAGAAATATGAGATAGAAGAAATTTTAGACATTCATACCAAAGAGATAAATATTCAGGCAAATGATTATAATAAAGTAACTATTTTATCATCTGTAAAAATCACACCAGAGAACCAAGCCTTCTACAAAATTTTACCCGAAAGTTTACAACTAAAGTCGATTGATAAAGAAACAGATTTGTCTACAACCCAAAAACAAAAAACAATCACAAAATACAAGCGCATCTAATATACCAAAGAAAAAAACAAAGAAAGTTAATTTTCCTATAAAGCCAACTACAAAAAAGGAAAGGGAATTCGGTGAAAACTTTTATAGCAACATTGATAAAGGAGATGATGTTAGCACAAAAAATTACGTTGAGGATTCGAAGACATACAATATCGGGGATACAGTCCTTGTTAGATATTTCAAACGTACTTGGATTTATTACGTTGGTATTATTGAAAGCAATGATATGGATTCAAACTCAAATATCTATAATATTACATTCTATAAAACTATTGTAAAGAAAAATAACTTGAAATTTGTTATTCCTAAGCGTAAGGATGAAGATTCTGTACCTGATTCTAATATAGTTAAGGTTATAGAACTACTGCAGATAAATGACGATCCTGTGGAGTACATCCTTATGAATAACGATGATGAGAATTTCTTTTAAATTGAAGAATATTAATTTCATATATATATATAGTAATTTCATACCATGTTTGTGATTTTAATATTTTATAATGTATGTATAATTGTTTCTAAAAAGTGAAAATGATTATTTTGTTAAAGATAATTTTTTAAAGAAGAAATATTATTTTGATTTTTATTTTTCTGAAGTCTAGATTAATATGTGTGACAACAGTCTAGAATCTAAACTGTTATCACATGCAATAAACTTAGTTTAATTAGAATAAAACTGTTTTAGTACAAATAATAATAAAGAACATTTGACTGAATTTAAAAATATATTTTAAATGTATTTCATATTCGTTTCATTATTTGAAGATTTCAGGTTCTAGAAAAATACGATGTTGTTTTCTATAACCTCAACCTTTAATTTCTTTGTAAACCTTAGTGTTTCGATTTTATATAAAGCTCTACCATACAAACAATGCGTACTTTATTTGTAGATAAATGCCACCTATGCCAGTAAGTGTGTAACTCAATCGTAAGAAAACCCTAAATTATATACAATCACATGAAAAAAACACGCTCAAATCACACAAGTCGTGATTTGTGAAGTCCTTACAATTTATTCCTAAGGATAAAAGCAAACTTTGGGAATCTCAATTTCTCTTAAATGTGTCATGTGGGGTAAGTTCGGACAGAAAATACCAAAAAATAAAGAATCGTTTGAAACATCAGGTTCATCATTGGTCAGAGCTACGACAATGCGTCAAATATGTCTGGAAAGTACTCTGGTGTTCAAGTCAAGAATAAAAGAAGTTTGCGAATTTGCGATTCCATGTGTGGCACATTCGCTAAATTTAGTGGGTGTTCAGGCTGTTGAGTGTGTTACTGAAGCAGTAACATTCTTTCAATTTGTACAAAAATTGTTTAATTTTTTTTCGGCTTCGACAAAACGATGGAAAATTTTGACAGAGCATTTAGGTGCAAATAGAGTCTTGAAGTCTCTTTCGGAAACTAGATGGTCTGCACGTGCTAATGCTATTAATGCTTTGCAAAATGGTTATTTAAATATTTCTGAAGCATTGTGTTCAATCGCAAGTGACATTAATCAACCAGGAGACACTAGAAAGGAAGCCTAGCAAAAAAAATGGAAAAATTTGAGACTGCTCTTCTAACTGAAATATGGAATGATCTTTTGGGAATTATGAATAAAACAAGTCTAAGTTTACAGAATAGCACTATGACCATGGACGTTGTAACGAAACTTTACGAGTCTCTGATCAGTTATGCCAATACCGCACGCGATAATTTTGATCAGTACGAAACGGCTGCTAAAGAAAAAAATCCATATGCTGACTACAAAGACACATTTGAAAGAAAAAGATTTCGCAGCACACGCATCACTTTTTTTGAAGGATCATCAGAGACGGCACAGTTGAGAGGCAAAGAAAAGTTTCGTGTAGATACTTTCATTCCCATAATTGACACATTAATTACTCATTTAAAAAAACGTTTTGCAGCATACCAAGAAATTGATAGTCGATTTGGTTTTCTTTGTCAGTTAACAATAATAGAATCTGATGAGTTGACCAAAAAATGCAAAGAATTTGCAAAATTTTATCATAAAGACATAAATGCAGATGAGTTCAAAACAGAATGTTTTCATTTAAGTCAATATTTAAAAAACATAGCAAAGCGATCGGCGGATTTAAATATCTCAACCTTACATAACTTAATAAAAGCAGATAAATTGGAAGAAACTTTTCCAAACGTAGAAATTGCTACAAGAATATTCCTTTGCTTGATGGTTACTAATTGCAGTGGAGAGCGGTCATTTTCGCAGCTTAAGAGAATAAAAAATGAATTGCGAACAACAATGTTACAAGAACGACTAAGTAATTTGTCAATTATGTGCGTTGAAAGTGATATCCTTCAAAACATTGACTTTAATGATATAATAGAAGATTTTGCTCAACAGAAATCCCGAAAGAAACCATTATCGTAATCAGAACCAAAAAACAGCAGCATTCGAATATCATTAATAGCCGCGTACTGACTGAGCGAGCAGCCTCGCGAGGCAGCCGCGCGAGGCAAATCCTCGGTCGGTCAAGACGCGCCTCGGCCGAGGCAAACGCACGCGCTGCCTCGCCCGAGCGTGCCGCGACCCGAGCCAAACGTTGTCGGTTTTTGTCCATGCTCAAAGGCGCCTCAGTACGTTTGCCGCGCGCACTCAAGACGGTCGTGTTTTGCCTCGCTTGTTCGACGAATACGGAATAGAGAACATAAGTATAATTATATTATCATGAATAGAGAACAGTGTCTCAAATTAATACATTTATATGGAGAATATAAACTACTTTGGGATGCGCAATGTCCTAATTATACCAACAGAGGACTAAGAGAAGATGCGTGGAATAACATAAATCGTGAAATGAACATTCCAATAATGGATTTAAAAAAAAAGATGGAGTCTTTGCTAGGATCCTATAGGAGGGAAAGGTCACGTGAAAAGAAAAGCCGTATCACAGGATCAGGTATGTTTATGTTTATTATTATGTTTTCGTACAGTCATTACATATTTATAGTCAGTCGTACAAATTTAATTAATTTATTATTTATTACAGGTCGTGGTGACATATATAAATCAAATTGGTACGCCTATGAAGCTTTCAGCTTCCTGGGCGATAGAAACCATCCAGGAAATACTCAAGATACTTTACCTGAAGACGTGAGTATTTACTGATAATTATTCTGCCAAGCAATTGCTCCATTTGTAATAAAATGTCTCCCTAAATGTGAACGTATTTCTTTTAAATCTGTTGGCCCTCGCCGTGGCATAGCTCGAATAGGTAGCATTGATGACATTTCTGTATCCTGCCGCCATCGCCCGGGTATTATTGTTCCTTCAGCTTCGACATCAAATGATCCCGGGGCAGTAAACCTTTGAGAGGCCTCTTGATCCCTTCGCAAGTAGTTATATAAGTATATAGTAGTTAACACGACTTTTGTAGCTTTTTCTGGTTCCAATAGTATGGGCTTCCTCAATACTCTGAACACAGAACTTAAAATGCCAAAAGCATTTTCCACAACTCTCCTTGCTCTGGACAGTCGGTAATTAAAGATCCTTTCCATTGAACCTCGATTTGGAGTACCTTCATAAGGTTTCATTGTGTACTCATCCAATGCAAATGCTTTATCGGCCAAAATAAAATACGGCACTGCAGTTTCATAAGGTATTTGTAAGATTTCTGGCGGAGGAATATTAAGTTCCCTTCTTTCAAGTTTTTTATATAAATTGGTATTTTTAAACACACCGCCATCTGATATACGACCTTTGCTACCAACATCTACATACAGGAATTTATAATTGGCGTCAACTAAAGCAAATAGGACTATACTGGGAAACAATTTGTAACAATCGAAATCATTGCCACTATTTATAGGCGATTGTAATATAACATGTTTCCCATCCATTGCTGCAATAGCATGCGGAAAATTCCATTTTGTCTCAAATTCTCTTGCTATAGTAAGCCACTCTTCTTCGGATGATGGTATCTGTAATTAAAATTATGATTTTTCACCCTACAGAATGCATGTCACAGTGAAATTCAAAATGATGGAAGTCAAAGTAAAACTCGAAATGATGGCAGTGAAAATGAAACTCAAAATAGTGGCAGTCAAAGTGAAACTCAAAATCAAGTCGGTAATGAAAATACAGTTAAAGAAACCAGAAATGAATATACGAGAGCAAAGAAGAGAACTAAAAGAACTGAGCCAAATGATTTAACTGATAATGCTATATCAGAAGCCTTAACACTATTACAACAGTGTGCAAGTGATAGTGCTGCTTCGGAAAAACATGACTCCTACGATGTTTATGGGCAATATGTCGCAAATGAGTTGCGAAAATATGACGCTTTTACTTTAGCACATGTAAAGCATGCTATAAATAAAATTATTTTCGAAGCGGACATGGGAGCATACCCATCATACACTGGTTATTATACTCAATCATACAGTGGGCTAAACAGTTCCAATAATACGTCTTGTCTTTCTTCCTCACCGATGCCTCCTCAATCACCGATGCCTCCTCAATCACAGATGCCTCCTACCTCACCGATGCCTCCTACCTCACCGATGCCTCCTACCCCACCGATCCCTCCTACCTCACCGATGCCCCCTCCGCCTCCTCATCCTCATTGTTAGATAAGTACTTGTTTAATTAAGCGTTTCATATTAATTGTCTTTTTGTCTATTTGTCATGTTGTAATAATTAATAAAAATGTACGAAAAATGGAATAAAATTATTTTATTTTACCTTAACATAATCCCTTAGCACATCGATTAACGCATCACAAACTTCATGAACGATTACTGATATTCTTTGTTTTGATATACGAAACAGATACTGCAAACTGGTATAAGAATCTCCCGTGGCCAAAAATCTTAACGTAACCAACAATCTTTCCCTTGCGGTTATTGCTTCTCGAAAATTTGTGTCCTTCTTGCTTATTTTGGCGTTTATAAGAGAGTACAGATGTTCAAATTCAATTTTATTCATTCTAGTGAAATTGCTTTCTGCGTCATCAAAGCACAGCTCTTCAAATATTCTGTTTCCAGCTTGAAATCTGTTTTTGTATAACGTTTTTATCCAAAAATGTTTAGATTTTTTTCTTTTCTTTTTTTGTACAAGTTGATGAATCAGTATAAAGGCAGTGGTGGCGATAGCCTTCCGAACGCACGGCCTCATGATAATCTTAATCTAAACTGAATATGCGCTACTCGCGCGTGGCTTCTGTTCGACTTGTGAGTAACTACTGAGCGTTCGAGTCTTTTGCTCAGCCTCGGTCTGGCTCGGCTTTGCCGCGCGCGGCAGTCTCATGTGTATTAAATTACAGAATGAGGCTGCCTCGCGCGGCAAACGTTGCGAGGCAAACGTCCGAGGCTGCCTCGCGAAGCTGCTCGCTCAGTCAGTACGCGGCCATTGACGTATTTATAACATCATACTGTATTTGATTTTCTATAATAAATGATTAAACTTATTTTTAAAATGTTAGTATAATTCGCGTTTTTTACTTTCCAAAAGGGCCTCTAATTCTGGTATGCCCAAGGGCCCCAGCTTAGTTTAAGACGGCGGTGGTTCCGGTACGATGTCGTGTAGAAACCGAAAGGGGTGTCGATTTTCATCCTATTCCTACCAAGTTAGCCCGCTTCCATCTTAAATTGCATCATCACTTACCATCAGGTGAGATTGTACTGAATGGCTAACTTGTAAAGATTAAATAATAGAAAAAAAAAATTGGGAATCATCTTCGACCGCAAATTAACATTTCAGAAATCGCTTCTGATTCATTCAAGCGTTTAGAATTCGAAACAAGTACTCGGGATTACCAAAACTGTCTTACAATAAAACTTTTAGTTAAATCTTTAGTTAGCAGCAAACTAGAAACTAGCGTCTGTATTTGGAATCCTTATGAAAGCACTTATTCATTGTTATTGGAAAACCAAAAAAACTTGCACATCTGTATAAGCGTTTCCAAGGATACTATCCCTTTCTGTATCCCACAAAGTTTCTATTGGACTACTTGGGTTATACGAGTAATTTGTAGCAGACGCGACGAGCTTACGATCAATTAATTGGGTAAAGTTTCTGGACTATAACATATTGTCCGGAACTTTATAAATATCATCGTCATTATCATGTCAGGCGATGGACGTCCACTGCAGGACATAGGCTTTTTGTAGGGAATTCCAAACATCGATATCCTAAGCCGCCTGAATCCAGCGGATCCCTGCGACTCACTCGATGTCGTCAGTCCACCAGTGCGATTCCAGCGCCTTGGGACCTCAACGTCTATCGGCACTTCGAACTATGTGTCTCCCCCATTGCCACTTCAGCTATGCAACTCGCTGAGCTAAGTGGGTAACTTTGGTTCTTCTGCGGATCTCCTCATTTTTGGTTCTTTCATTCAGAGATACTCCGAGCATAGCTCGTTCCACCACCCGCTGAGTGACTGAGCCTTATTATGAGGCCCATAGTTAGCGACCAAGTCTCGGAACCTGGCATCACTGGCAACAGCACTGTTCGAAGACTTTCGTCTTCAGGCACTGAGGAATTTCGGACGAAAAGATATCGCGAACTTTCCCGAATGCGGCCCAGCCGAGCTGGATTCCGCGGTTCACCGCTTTCTCGAAATTGAACCTAGGTACCTAAACAGATCATGTGTCCTAGGTCCTAAAAGTATTCGTCTACAATTACGAGAACTCGAACTTGATAGTAACTGCCGAATATTTGCTCCTGAAGCGTGTAGACTAGAATTAATTAAACGTGTAAGTTAGCTGTTAGCGAATGTAATAAAATGACGTAGTCTTAATGTAAACAATATGGTACAGACACGCATCTCGCTGTCGAGTGTAGATCCATGTAAAATGAAAATAGTCGATCAGTAAAGCTCCTAACGTGAACACGTCTATTTAAAATTTAAATGCCATCTAACCGAACATATTATAACCGGCAAAGTGGTAACCCCGATGGCAAACTGGTGACCCCGACGTGATCAACAGATCCTTATTATAGTAACCATTAAAATGCTAACTTCAAACAAAAAATATAGAATGAAGAGAAATAACTTTCTGAGCAGAAAGTTATTTCTCTTCCTTCTATATTTTTTGTTATAGTCACTGTTCCCAGAAACCAACGGAGAAGAGAATACAAGTCTGGGATACACTAGAGTGTTTGATGAAGATCATACTAGAAACTTGTCGCTCATAAGTGCCTTGTATATGTAGCGGCTGGTGTGTACGTAGCCTTATTACGACGCACACGCCGACTAGGCAATTATTACTCGACGAGCACCGCAGCGCTCCCACGGGGCAGTCTCTCGTGGTAACCCAACATAGACGGTCGGTTCTAAATCTCATTTCCGCTTAGCTCATAATTGTATTCTTATTTCCTTTTATTAACAATCAATAAACGTATTCAAGTTCTCGATTCGTTTCACTTAACTCCTTGACGGAAGACACGCACAGCAAGTCTTCAACAATCACACAACCAACTAAATAAATCATCTATAAATTCATCATCTATAAATTGGTGACCCCGTTCCGTCAGAGAGTTATTTTTCGCGTTATATTAAGTCGACGAACTCGCGTATCTAGAACAGAGGCGGACTCAGCAAATTACACGTGTTGGGCAATCACGGAAGACTCGCGGACTTAATTAAGTTATTATTATTTTTTTCAGTACAACTTCGGATCCGGACAACCCCAGCCAGTTATGTTGGTATCACGAACAGTTCAAGAGCAGAGCCAACAAATGTAGCCAACCTTGCAATTGGAAAAAACCGTCGGAAAACTAACTCAGCCGCAGGATATACAGGTGGGTACTTGCAGCCATGGCGGAAACCACCGATTATGTGTAACTGACAAAATTAACGGCATACGTTACTTAGTAGACAGTGGCGCAAACATCTCCGTTCTACCAAAAACATTAAACTCTTTACGTAAGTGCGCGGTGAACAATAAATACAAATTATATGCAGCTAACGGCAGCGAAATTCAAACTTACGGTACAAAAACTTTAGAATTAAATTTGAACCTCCGTCGCGCTTACAAATGGACTTTTGTAGTAGCCGACGTCAATCAACCTATTTTAGGTGCTGATTTCTTAAGTAAATATAATTTGTTAGTAGATTTAAGAGGCAAACGGCTTATCGACCAAAATACAGGTCTATTCGTTGTCCCTAAACTAGTTAAGTCCGAACACACATCAGTTTTTACCATTGCTGAATCTCACCCTGCTTATCGTCTCTTAAGTAGATTCCCAGAATTAACTCAGCCAACGTCATTCAAGGAGCCACCGAAACACAACGTAGTACACCATATCGAGACAACAGGTCCACCAGTTCACGCACGCCCGAGACCGCTACCAGCTCACCGCTTTAACAAGGTAAGAGAAGAATTTCGCCTTATGCAGGAAATGGGTATTTGCCGTCCATCTAAGAACGCGTGGTCCAGCCCTTTACATATAGTACCCAAGAAAGACGGAAACTTAAGACCGTGTGGTGATTATAGAGCGCTAAATGCAATTACAAAACCCGACAGATACCCCATTCCTCACATAAGAGACTTTACATTTATTTTATCTGGTAAAAAAGTATTTTCGCGTATAGATATCAACAGGGCATATCACTTTATTCCCATAGCTCCGGCCGATATAGAAAAAACGGCCATAGTTACAAATTTTGGCCTCTTTGAATGGCCTTGTATGTCCTTTGGACTAAAAAATGCAGCTCAAACGTTTCAGCGTTTTATGAATAATTACGTCTTACAGGACTTAGAAGTAAATTTCCAAAAAAACAACCCAGAATTCGCAAATTTCAAAACAGAATTCGTATTTTCTTACTTAGACGACCTAATAATAGCTAGCGAAAACCACAACCTACATGAAAAGCATCTAGAAACTATTTTTCAACGGTTAAAAGATGTAGGGCTTACTATAAATTTAGCAAAATGTGCATTTTCACAGGAAAACATTGAGTTCTTAGGTCACGAAGTTTCATCAAACGGTTTAAAACCATTGCCAAGTAAAGTCCAAGCTATCGCAAACTTCCCTAGGCCAAAAACCGTAGAACAACTACGTAGGTTTCTCGGTATGTTAAACTTTTATAGAAGCCACCTGCCGAGAGCCGCTCAGTATCAGGGTGAATTAAACAACTATCTTTGTGGCGCAAAAAAACGCGATAAAAGTACCATTATTTGGACGCCAAATGCAGTCCAGGCCTTCGAAAAATGTAAATCTAGCCTACAAAACGCAGCAATGTTAGCCTACCCAGCGTCTGGTCGCGCTCTTGCGATCACGGCAGACGCAAGCGACAATTGTATCGGAGGTACATTACAACAAAAATTAAATAATGAGTGGACACCCTTAGGTTATTTCTCTAAACGTCTGTCAACAGGCCAGCAAAAGTACAGTACGTACGACAGGGAATTGTTAGCAATTTATTCATCAGTTCAATATTTCAGAAATATGTTCGAAGGTAGAGAATTAATTCTATTTACAGACCACAAACCATTAGTTTTTGCATTTAAAAAACTAGGTAGTAACAAAGAAACACCGCGTAGAACCCGTCAGTTACTTTACATAAGCGAATTCACAACGGACATTCGTTACGCGTTATCGCGTATCGAAACAATAACATGCCCATCCGCTCTCGACTTCGTAGAAATAGCACGTGTACAAAAGGTTGACAAAGAGCTCGATACATTAACTACATTACACAACGGAAATGCATCGCTCGTTAAAATTAATATTCCACCGAACGATGACTCATTGTTTTGCAACATAGTAGGTGACAAAGTCAGACCATACTTACCTTTAGAATTTAGACGTGTAGCATTCGAATCAATACATAATATAAGCCATCCATAGGCATAAAATCAACCAGAAAATTAGTTACTAATAAGTTTTATTGGCCAAACATGAACAAAGATGTAGGTTTATGGGCTAAAACTTGCATTCAATGCCAAAAAGCCAAAGTATACAGACACACAATGTCAGCACTAGGTCAGTTCGCAAAGGTTGATAGGATGTCCCATATTCATATCGATATAACTGGTCCTCTAGCCACCTCAGAAGAGGGTTACAGGTACTGCCTAACCATGATAGATAGACAGACCGGTTGGCCAGAAGCTTTTCCAATTAAGGATATTTGCGCAAAAACCATAGCTCAATTGGTATACAATGGCTGGATATCCAGACATGGTTGTTTCGAGACACTTTCTTCCGACCAAGGCTCACAGTTCGAAAGCAGTTTATTCGGACACCTTCTAAAATATTTAGGTATACATAGAATTAGAACTACTAGTTATAACCCTAAGAGTAACGGCATGATTGAAAGATGGCACCGTAGTTTTAAAGCAGCATTAAGGGCTAGGTTAATAGATAGTACATCTTGGGTCGATGAATTGCACACCGTCTTGCTCGGACTTCGCGCAGCACCACGCAGCGACACTGGGGTAAGTGCAGCAGAATTAACCTACGGGCGAACTCTAAAGCTCCCAGGCGAATTTTTTGTAAACTCCGACAGCAAGATAGCAGACAGCGAAGACTTGGTAAAGCACATCCGACAGGTAATAATCAACTTAAGACCTAGACCCGACAAGCAGAGGATTTCACGCAATATTTTCGTTCATCCAGCATTAGTTGACTGCAAAAAAGTCTTTGTAAGAGTAGACAGAAGTAAAAAAGGTTTACAGCCCCCATACGAAGGGCCTTTTGAAGTCATTAAACGGTATAACAAAGGATACGTAATCCAGTTACCGAGCAGACAGTCACTTATTTCAATCGATAGACTAAAACCAGCATTTATTTTAAATTGTGAACCAAACGACCAACCAGCATCAGATAGCAACAACAACATTTTGCCGACTCGAACCACTCGCAGCGGCAGAGTCAGCAAAATGCCAGTTAGATTTATGTAACTAAGTAAGTTTCGGCACGTATATTATTGTAAAATGTCCCTGGTCCACATAATTTGTCAATTTGGAGAAAATATCAAGTAATATTAAAATACACATTTAACGACCATTTCGTGTCAGTAACTCAGTAACGTTGTAATAATCATGGGCAACCCACATAGTAAAAAAGACGTAGTCGAAGAGCAAGTCATAATAGCTCAAAACGCCTCTACGGGTAATCAGGATTTAGAGTCAAACATTAGATTTTTCGGCAATATCTCCATCGGAATATTGTCATTGTTACTAGTAATTACAATATTTTGGCTATGGTGTAAGTGCAACAAACACAGTAAGAATTGGATTCAACGGCAGTTAGCCAACGCGGCGGCAGCAGATAGAAACTCTAACATAACAGTACCGCAGCAACCAGCTCAAGTGCTAGTGACATCAGGAAACAGTGTAGTATAATTTAAATATATTATATAGTGAAATTTGTATAACGCAGTGACATCATCAATCAACATAACATTCACTTTCGCGTAAAGGTAAATTGGACCAGAGGCATTCCTAATCACGAGTTATTGTACTTCGTTTGTACCTTAAATTAAGTTTATGTAAGTAGGATTTAGAACCAACTATCAACAACATTTTTTTCACACCCCGCTCTTATACTATAAGCCGTATGCATTGTAAACAAGTGTCGAGTTTCAGGTAGCCACTCAACGGCGAACTGATAACGACGTAAGCATTTTTACCGACACATTAGCTCGATGTTATCCAACTCAACAAAAGAGGTGTTAACTTTTGCATTGTATGTTTGTATCGTAATTTTTTTTCTATCAATTTTTACTAACCTAAAAATTTGGGGCGGAGTACTGTAGCGGCTGGTGTGTACGTAGCCTTATTACGACGCACACGCCGACTAGGCAATTTTACTCGACGAGCACCGCAGCGCTCCCACGGGGCAGTCTCTCGTGGTAACCCAACATAGACGGTCGGTTCTAAATCTCATTTCCGCTTAGCTCATAATTGTATTCTTATTTCCTTTTATTAACAATCAATAAACGTATTCAAGTTCTCGATTCGTTTCACTTAACTCCTTGACGGAAGACACGCACAGCAAGTCTTCAACAATTAAACAACCAACTAAATAAATCATCTATATATATATACACCGGAACACCACCTCACGGCTATGGTACACAAGCACCTAACTAACTACTGTAACTGTCAACAGGGCAGAGGAATACAACAGAAAGAAAGAAAACAGGTCAATTAATATAGGAGGAGTTGAAGTAGCCCGCCTCAACTGGGAGAAGACAGATGGGCTATTTCCACACGCGTCAGTCCACGGCAATTTCATTACCGTATTTGTAAGGGAATGTGTTGAGAATTTCTTATTGAAATACAGCACTTTAGTAGATTGTGCTGTGGACCAAACAATGCAAGAGGTGACATTAGCCAGTTCAAACATCCTGACAAGGGGGAGGCAAACATTCTGTCCTTTTCAGGAGCAAAGTGTCACTGCGACTCAAGCCTATGAAAATGCTTATAACTTCTTTGAGTCAAATGACATTGATGACTGTCACAGTTTGATAGGATGGATAAAAGGAACTATGGTATGTTTTGAAAAAGAGAAACTGTCGAACGTGAGAGTTTTTGAAAAGGAAACAAAGGTCACAGTTTTTGATACAGTTACTAAACAGAAAAACACAGTAACCAAGAAGAAGTTGGTGACTAAGACCTCAATTACCAATAGTATAGAGGAAAGAAGAGTTAGGATGCAAGAACTCGTGTGTAGGCGCAGCTTTGCATCAAGTAGTTAATAATAAGTTAGAACCCCTAGGATTTTATTCTAAAAAACTCACTGATACCCAAACGAGATACAGTACTTATGATAGAGAACTATTAGCTATATACATGGCAGTAAAACATTTTCGTTATGTTAGAAGGTCGAGAACTCACTGTATTAACGGATCATCGACCACTAATTTACGCTTTAACTAAGAAATTTTCACCTTCTGACTCACCTAGGCGCTTAAGGCAGTTAGATTTCATTTCCCAGTTCTGTGATAATCTTAAATACATAGAAGGCGATAACAATACGGTCGCCGACGCGTTATCTAGAATCAATGAAATTACCATGCCCACATTATTTGATTTAGAACAATTAGCCGAGGTACAAAAATGCGATCAAGAATTACAACACTTGCGTAAACAGGACAACCTTCAGTTCAAGTTAATAACAATGCCTTACACAGATATAAAAATAGTTTGCGAGACGTCCACACACAATATACGACCTTATTTACCTTTAGAGTTCCGGGAACGCGCTATCAAATCATTACACAGCGTAAGTCATCCCGGGGTCGCAACTACTAGATGTATCGTCAAAAGTAAATATTTTTGGTCAAATATGAACACGGACATAAAAGATTTCGTCAACCCCGATGGCAAACTCCTAATAACTACTTTTATCTTCGCTGCCTAAAATTTTTGGTCGTTTCCTTTTCTCGTACGGTGTGTTAAGCCAATTCTCCAATACCACGGGCTCTGATCGCTCTAAACGCCCTGCCCTGTATTCTGTAAAGTCACAGCGCTGTGACATCGCTTATTTCAATGGCAACTTCGTTGTGTCAGTTTATTTTTGACATCCCATAGAAATAAAGATCAAATTCTAATAAAACTTGTTATAGGCGAATATGCATGCAATATTAATAAAATAAAATGAAAAAATCATGAGTTTCCTGTACCTGAAAGAAAATGATTTATATTAACTGCCCAACCATGAGAGATGTGCAACTCATACCTTGCACCTGATTCCGGCCTGTTTCCAACATTGTTAAAGCCAAAACATAAAAAGAATTTATCAATGTCAGGCTGTTTGGAATGTATGCTCTACCACCACCTGAACTTGGAAGTTACAGGTAAGTCTCCAACTAGCTCCTGCCCAACTCGGTGGAATTCATTCATGGAATTCATATTACAATTGAGTATAGTAGATATATTACAAATCCAAGATACCATAAATAAAGCTCTAAGAAAAGTGGGATAATCAATCCTGAAATAATTTGAAATACAGTTCTTGGTTGAATATGTATAACTTCCAAACCCATAGCTGCAGCCACCAGGAGTTTGGATGGCGACAAAGAGATGTATTATGGATGTTTGAATGATGAATTGAAAAGAATGCAAAAAATATTAGCTTGATTAGAAATGGACAACTTAGTTTATTGTGGACCGTTGAGTGAAATAATAAAGGAAAGTATTGAAAAGCGTTTCGAAAAATTTAATTTAGAAGCTCCAAGATCCAAGGTCAGCGTTCTGGCAACAGTATCGTATCCATTCTTCAAATTAAAGTGAGTGCCTAAAAACAACAAGGAGAATGTTAAAAGGAGCTGTTTATCACAGAAGTCAGGAATTTAAAAAAAATTGGCCACCAATCACAGACATCAGAAAGATCGAAGATCTGACTTTTGATCTCGAAAAAACGTTACCTTTACCGCGTATACCTACTAATATAGTTTTTTACAAAAGACAACTCTGGGTATACAATTTAGGTATACATAGCTGGGAGCAAAGACGAAGCTCACTGTAATGTATGGGTAGAAGGAGAAGCTGGCAGAGGTGCTCAAGAGGTGGGGTCTTGCCTCATCAAACATATCACAGAAATTCTTGATAGCAACGTAAAATATCTGATTTTATGGAGCGATTCGTGTGGTGGTCTGAACCGCAATATAAAATTGATATTAATGCTGAAAGCCATGTTGAATGAACATCCAACTTTAGAGCAGATAAATATAAAATTCCTTTGGATCAGGGCATGAAAAGACTGCAACAATTAAACCAAATTATTGATTCTACATTAGCAGGGGCTGAATCGTTAGGTGTTTCTGTAGAAGAGGCCCAATTATGTGATCTGAATTTTGTAGGATTTGACACATCAGGCATCACCATCGATGCGTCAGCATCTAACAATAATAATGGTGTTTTGGAAACCACAATGGAAACAACAGCAACTGTGTTACCTAATACTGTTGATGACAACATGTTAGTCACAATCCCAGGATCACCAACAATTAGCGTTGTTGAAGGTGCACTTAAAACCACTATAGATCAATCGGACATCATTGCTCCTACTGACATGCATGAAATCATGCCAAAACCATCAACTAGCGCTGTTACTGATGAATTGAATTCCGGTATCAATAGTGTTATTAGCACTATTTCTGTCGCTGTACCGGATAATGTTCCCAGTCCCTTTAAAAACATTTCTTTTACAAGCCTCATATTAAAAAGGAAACGCCTAAATCACGTCCCAAGGAAAGATTACCCACAATTGTTTCAGGAAAAAGTTATCAGGAATATCTACAGAAGAAATTAAAGCAAAAAGAAGATCTTGAACGAATAAAAGTAGAAAAAGCTGCTGAAAAGCTTAGAAAGAAAGAAAAAAAAGAGTCATTAAAGAGAATCAAGACTCTCACAAAATTAGAATCAACCAAAATAAAGCGGGTAAAAAAAACCTGCGATTCTCTTCCTCCGGTTCAGACTCGGATGCTGTGGTCTCTTCAGGAGAAAGTGTGATTGAGTCAGAAAATGAGATTGAAAGAGAATCACCAATTGTGGGTTTAAAACCCCCGCAAAAAGTAGATGAGAATTTGTCATATTTAAGTACGACAGTAACTTTTATCCTGGAAAAGTACTTAAAGCTACGAAAAAAACAGCAACAATCTCATCTATGAAATCAAATAGTCGTTTGTGGAAATGGCCCGAACATAAAGATGTGCTCGACTATCCCTGGGATGCAGTAGTTGCTCATATAGAGGCTCCCAAGAAGACCAGTTCTACGAGAAATGTATTTGATGTTCCAGAGATACATTCCTTGATATGATAAATTTGGCAAAAAGTTTGACGTTTACGCTTTGTGTTTGACAGTGTCCTTTTGTTTTATAACCATCTGTTGGAGCTTTTAGAACCTTGTTTTTATTTAAATTATAGGCTTAAAAAGGCCTAAATAAAAATTTACCTACTATACTATTATTATTATACAGGGTGATTCGGTCTTTAGTGCGGATATTTTTTTTCGTGGTTCTGTATCATTAATAGAACATAAATCTACAAACAGTTCGATACATTTTATGTAATATTTTTTTTTCAATTTATGTCTCAGAAATAACAAAATAATGGACACATTACCAAACAAACTGCGCAACTGCTGGCGGCACTTTGCAAGACGCCGACAAAGAAATACCGGCCGTAGGCATATCGCTTCGGCTTCGGCTGACGGGGGCGGCAGAGGTGAGGGGATCGAAAAATCCCTGAGGACGCCTACCGAATTGCCGATGGGCGACCAGTGACAGACAATCTGCCGTCGCGTGCGCATTTAAGTTACCTAATTAATAAATCGCATGTGCAAGCCACTATGTCGGGATTTTCAAATCGCGAATATTACGAAATGATGCGACTGTATTGTGTTCCTAGGCTACGAGCCCAAGGAATCCTGAACCGCGCAGTGCCTAATGTGAGGAACAAGTGTTTTAAATAAACTAATTTATTAAAACGTGTTCGGTTGTGCCTTGAAAGGACTTCATTTCGAACAATTGTTAAAATACAGTGATTAACATTTTAAAATTAACAAAAACAAACTTAGTAAGTAGATATCATTGATTAATGTAAATAAGCTGATTACAATTTTTTAAATACGTCTTTAATGCAAAAGTTTGCGTAATAATAATCATCATTTGTATTTTATTATTTCAATCGAAAGTTCATAGGTTCATAGGTAGTTAATTATTATTACGCATGCACTTCAGGCATTATTGATGGTCCTAAGCCCAATAAAGTATGAAGAGAATATCGGTACTCAGCTCAAAAGTGATGACCTTTAATTATTATAAAAAATAATAGGTATCAAACAAGAATAAAATAAACGCACAAAGGTCAACGGCCCTCGGCGCGGGCGCTCGCTAACGTAGTACCTACCAGCTGATTTTGTAGTTGCCTATTACCTAGTACAGCGATAGGGTGACCCTTAAATTCTGTTTAAACGTAAATAACTTTAGTTAACGATAACTTTGTTATTTTTGAGTTAAAAAAAAAAAGAAAAAATACGTGTTTATTAAATTTTGTTTATGTACAAAATATAAAAATATCTGTACTAAAAAAAATTTCTTCCTGTATACTATGCACAAAAATTAAGGGAGCAGAAAAAAAATCCAAATTTTTGGGGGATTTTCAACACGCTGTAACTTATACAAAAATGGTCGTACAGCAAAAAAATAAAAAGCAAATTGTAGCTCTAAGTGTTTAGTTTTTGGGTCTGAGTTTGAAAATTTTTTTTTGAAAATATTTTTCGAGTAATCATAAGAAAACCACCGAAAAAAAAAATTTCGAAATTTTTTTGGGTTTTTTTTTTAATCTACGGACGTGGAAAAAATTTTTTCGACTCAACCTCCATATGGACCGGAAAGCTTGTTTATTCAGATTTAATTTCGTTTTTTTTAAATCTCGATACGAGCATTTCTCGCTGAGATATCGATGTTTGAATGGAAAAAGATCATTTTGTCTTCGATTACGAAAATTAAGAAAATTTCCTCGAAGGTGGAGAGTGGTTATTTGAGGCCAAAAAGATTATCACACTTAAATTTATTAATTTATTTGTTACCTGACTTCTGAAAGTAGAATAAATCTAAGGAAATACATATGTAAAGTAAGGATTGAGAAGCTTATTTATTTATCATTGTCTTTTTACAGATTCAAGAAAATATTTGTTTTAGACAACGCGCCGTACCATTCTAGATTCGTAGACCGTGTCCCAAATACGAGTATGAGTTGGCGGAAAGATAATACTCAAATGTGGCTGAAAGAACATAATCTTCTTTTTGAAATTTTGGAAACGAAAGTCCAACTTCTAACCAAATTTGACAAAAATCATTTTAAAAAAAAGTTATAGATAAATGGCAGCCACAAAAAATGTGACTGTACTACGTCTTCCGCCCTATCATTGCGAATTAAATCCCATTGAACTTATATGGTCTCCGCTAAAGTCGTATGTTGGAAAAAATAACAAAACCTTTGAAATGGCTGAGCTCAGAGAATTAATAAATGATGGGATCCAGCGAATTAGATTAGATAAATGATGGGATCCAGCGAATTAACCTCTGCCTGAAAATCTTGTTGAAATTTTGGAAACGAAAGTCCAACTTCTAACCAAATTTGATAAAAATCATTTTAAAAAAAAATTATAGATGAAATGGCAGCCACAAAAAATGTGACTGTACTACGTCTTCCGCCCTATCATTGCGAATTAAATCCCATTGAACTTATATGGTCTCCGCTAAAGTCGTATGTTGGAAAAAATAACAAAACCTTTGAAATGGCTGAGCTCAGAGAATTAATAAATGATGGGATCCAGCGAATTAACCTCTGCCTAAAAATCTTGTTTGTAGTCGACGCACCAAATCTAGTTGCATATCCTTCCTTATCCAGCCTGTGCGGAAGGCCTTGTATGCTTTGAAGACTGCATACACAACACCGACGGTCAATACTAACACCAAAGTACCCAGAAGTATTGTGTTTGTTTGTTGAGCCTCTGCTGTAGCAGCGGTGGGCCCAGCGCCAGCGGCCGTCTGTGCTATCACTACTTCTTTTGAACAAGTTTGGCTAGGTTCGCCATGTGGCGAGGTAGGTTGAATAATTATTACAACTCTCGAGCTAATACTGCAAGATATAATAATCAACCTCGATACCAGAGGTATAATAACGCAAGATTTTCTAAAGGCAACTCAAATAATAATTATAATAATAATTATAGCCAGGGTAATGCCTATGTCACGGCTTCAGAGCAGAAAGAAGAGGATCTAAATTTGGCACAGTTTTTTCGAGCCTAATTATGTATTGGTATATAAAGGATTAGATTTCATATATTTATTTATAGGCAATCGGAAATGTAAATTTTTACTGGATACTGATTCTTTATCATTAATAGTCAAATCATACAAAGTAATGTAATAAAATATCACAGTATCACAATAAAAGGTATAGCATAATATATATATTCGAGCAACAAAAAGTTAATTAAAATTATATGTTCCAAGTACTCCGATATATTTTTCTTAGAAGGGGATAAGCTTATTACGGCGAATGTTGTAGAACAGTCGATCATGGTGAAACCTAATACAAAACCCGTGTATACAAAGCATTATCGGTTGCCACAGTCATCTAAGCAAGAAATTAATAAACAAGTACAACTGTGATGTATGCACCGACACAGTTTGCATGTGTGAGTGTCGGCCAGCGCGACCGCAGGTTTTGAATAAATAGTTATGCACGAAGCCGTGTTTCATTCGTACACATCTGAGTGGCGACGAGTATTTTATAATCAACCCACATTAAGCGCAAAAAAATGGCAGGAGTTATTGGAAATCTCACAATGTTTGAACCAAATGCTCAAAACTGGGAGTTGTTTGGGAGCAAATTGAAACAGTTTTTAGCACTTAATAAAATAGAAACGAGTGAAGAAAAAAGGGCCGTGTTAATAACCCACCTATCGGATGACGCGTATAGATTGCTGATCAACTTGGTGCATCCGGGTAACGTAGAAGAAACCGAATACGATGTGTTAATTAAAACTTTTAATAAGCATTTCTTGCCGCGACGATCTACGTTTGCCGATAAAGATAGGTTTTATAGTGCCACGCAAATGGCGGGAGAAGCACTAGAAGACTTTGCAGCCCGATTGAGGGGACTATCAGTGTACTGCAACTTCGGGGAGGCGTTGGATGTGCTGCTTCGTGACCGTTTTGTACTCGGGTTGGCGTTGGGACCGGAACGGGATCGCCTTTTCGAAAAAGACGCGAGTAATTTGACGTTTGCGAATGCATTGGACTTGGCACAAAAGGTGTCGTGTGCACGCAAGTCCAAGGCGGCGACTGCAACGGGGACGAGCCAAGAAGGAGCAGAAGTTGGTATAAAAGAGGAGCCTTTGTACCACGGGAACATCAGCAAGTGGCGTAACCGCGCTCCACGAACCAGACGAGACGTAGCTGTCACCGAGCCGGAGGATGACGCGCGTCCTAAATGCAAATCGTGTGGGCTACGTAATCACCTTTCAGAAAAGTGTTTTTTTCGTTTTCACAAGTGTAAACGGTGTTTGGAAATAGGCCACATTTCTAAGGCCTGTGCTGTTAAAAAAGGTCAAAAATATGCATATAGAATCAATGCCGGAAGAAAATGTATCGGACGGCTGTAACGGGTCGTGCGAAGAATGTCAGGTATTCAGTTTAAGGTGCGTAAACAATAATCCTATATTAATACCGGTGTTAATTAATAATAATGTACGCTTAGATATGGAACTAGACACCGGTTCGAGCACTAGTGTTATTTCGGATGAATTGTATTATAAATATTTTTCTTATTTAACCTTAAGCAAATGTTTTATTAAGATTTGTTTTTATAACGGACACAAAATCACTCCTATGGGCTGTGTGGACGTTCAAGTAACTTACTCAAATTGCACAAAAAAAATTAACATTCTATGTTATTAAAAAGGGAGGTCCACCATTACTAGTGCGTGATTTTATGGCCAATTTTAATATTGTGGTATCAACGTATAACAATAACATTGTTTTGAAGCAGGCCCATGACTTACAGGTGCAAAAATTATTATCAGAGTTTAGTGACCTATTTACGGAGGAACTAGGGTGTTTCAATCAATTTGAAGTAAATCTACATTTGAAAGAGGGTGCTAAGCCCAAGTTTTATAAAGCACGACCGTTACCCTTTGCGATAAAGGATAAGGTGGAGGCAGAATTAAATAGGCTCGTAGGACAGGGTATACCAGTAAAGTACTCCGAATATGCTACTCCCATTGTTCCGGTACGTAAACAAAATGGAAGTGTACGTATTTGTGGTGATTACTCCTTGACCGTAAATAAAGATATTCATATTGATCAATACCCGTTACCTCGAATTGAGGAGATATTTGTGAAATTAGGAGGTGGTGAATATTTTTCTAAATTAGACTGTAGTCAAGCGTATACGCAATTTAAACTGTCCAAAAAGTCTCATCACTTAACGACCGTGAACACTACAAAAGGTCTTTTCATGTACACCCGTCTGGTATTTGGACTAGCTAATATGCCCCGGCAATTTTCCAACGTGCTATTGAAAATTTACTAGCAGGGATAAACGGTGTTTCGGTTTTCCTTGATGACATTTGCGTAACCGGGTCTAATAAAACTGAACATCTACTAAGGTTACAAGTATTCCAAAGGTTGAAGGAAGCGGGGTTAAAATTACAAAAGAATAAATGTGCTTTCTTTCAAAAAAGTATAAATTATTTGGGCTACATCATTGATAAAAACGGCTTGCGTTAGCGTTAGAGGGGGAAGAGTTGTGATGTATGCACCGACACAGTTTGCATGTTTGCGACCGCAGGTTTTGAATAAATAGTTATGCACGAAGCCGTGTTTCATTCGTACACATCTGAACAACGCATGCTCGATGACGACATAATTGAACCCTCTAATAGCGAATGGAATAGTCCAATACTGTTAGTACCTAAAAAGTCGGAAGGTGAGAAAAAATGGCGTTTAGTCATAGATTACAGGAAAGTTAATGATTCGATTCAGGACGATAAATTTCCCTTATCAAACATAACGGATATATTGAATTCTTTATCATGAAGTATTTATTTCACTCATTTAGATTTATAGCAAGGATTTTATCAAGTTAGTTTAAGCCCCGAGAGTAGGGACATAACAAGCTTTCACACTAGTACTGGGAATTATAGAATGAAACGTTTAGCAATGGGAATAAAAATTAGCCCGTGTGCATTTTCTAGAGTTATGTCAATAGCAATGTCAGGGTTAACATACGAGAAATGTTTTATTTACTGTGACGACCTGTGTGACGATTTACTGTGTAAAATTAATGGATGTGTTCGAACGTTTTAGGAAAATGTACATTAAGTTAAACCCACATAAGTGCGAATTTATGAAGACAGAGTTGCTATACTTAGGTCACGTGGTATCAGCTGCTGGGGTACAGTCCAAAGCAGACAGAATTTGAGTGTTACAACAATATCCAATACCCACAAATCCAGACGATCCAGACGTCGTTCTGGTGATTAGCCGAATTGCTGTCCAGCTACGGACCTGGTTTATGCCCGCCGGTCTGGACTAAGTAACAAGGCTAAGCCCCTGATAATACTACCCGCCTGTAGACCCTTTGCAGGTCCTCGCGAGTCGCGAAACGTAGTGATACATAGTAATAGAGTTTGTTGTCGTATTTTGAACTATAGTTAAATTATAAACAATAAAACTCAGTTTCAGTTAACAAAGTGTTTTTTTTTATAAACACCGAGAAGCCGAAATTAACATTTGGTTAGTTCAGACGATCCAGAGGTTAGGCGATTCGTACAAGCAAATAAAATTCACCAAGGACTCCAAGAAGAGTGGCTCACAACAACGATAAAACATCAGGTACTCTAGTTTAGACTTTGTAAAGTGGAACTCAAATATGAGAGAAGATGATCTTCTCTCATAGTAAATATAAGAGAGAAGAAATCATACAGCTGATTGACAACTTCTTCGGATTCGACAATAGTATCTCAAGAACCTATGAGATGTTTCAGAAATCATTTATTTATTTGGACAGGACACATTGGAGGGATTGAGGGGCTGCGACAAAAAGGATGGACGGTATGTCCTGACGGAACGACTCCTATAATTACGGTTTTTTTGTGCATCTGTGTCCATTGTCGTAAGCATGGTTGAGGTTCTACATCGCTCCGCACGAGAAGAAGAAGAAATACTTTATTGTTAAAAGTTGGTAACTATGGTCGTAATGTCTAAAATATATATGAAATTCCGCCATTTTTTCCACTTTTCTTTCGATTTTAGGCTTAATAAATACAATCACAAGATTGTATTTATTAAGCCTTTTTTGACGATTTTTTTTTTGTTTTCCTGGATTCCCATTGATTGCCACAACGATTAATCTGCTTTTGTTTACATGACACCTAACTGAACCGATTTTAGCATATACGACGATCTCCTGCTACTTTAAAATGGATTCGCCACAAATTTAAGAATTTTCCCTTTATTTGACACACCTCATTTATTTAAAGGTGTAAGAAATAACTTTTTGACAATAAATATTAGAATTAAACAGAATAAATCAGTGAAACTAGCAAAATGGGACCATTTGCGATTATTATTAAGTGAAGATAAAGGAGAAGACCAAATAGAATTGTTAATAAATTAACAGGAAACCATGTCGATGCTTCAAAAATCCCGAAAATTAAAGTAAAATATGCAGCTCAAATCTTCAGCCAACGAGTGTATGCAGTTATGAGATTTCTAGCAAGCAAGTTCGTCGTTAGTCTTCCGTATAGATTTTACTTCCGCCCCAATTTGCTTGTCAAAGACACACTCGAGCTCCAATACTTCTTCTGCAGCATACTTTACAATTACTTCTGCAGCATAATTTTGCAGGAATATACGAGTCTGAAGGCCTTTGTGAGGACACCAATAGTTTAGATCGGACTGACTTTGCAAACGCAGTTACTGTCGACCGTAAAATATGCATTTTTAGGCTCGACCTCGCGATTATCGCTCGACCATATCTAGTTGTTTAAAATTTGAGATAACAATCTTTGGTTAAGTAATGCTACGTTAAATTGCTTTGTTTTGTGTTAAAATCTTACTGTAAGAATATAATATATACTAAACCTACACATTCTTTATTTCTTTTAAGGGAAAGATATTGTATAATAAATACAATATCTTGTATAAAATTTCACTTGTCTGCGGACATCTGTCAGATCCCAAAGAGAACGGGACGCGGTAGCCAACAAATGAAAGAATAAAGTGGGTTGATATCACGTAATGGTCGTTTCACTACAATTTCGAAATATGTGAAGAGCTTAACGTTAAAAAAGGTATGCGATACATGTAAAGAAAACGGGAAAGTCAACAGCTTGAAAGCGGTGCGGTACTAAAAAATGCCTTGGAACTGTAGAAGAATAACACTAACAATCGTCTGATCCAGTGGCGAGAGTGGCGAGGAAGTACAATCGCTTGCAGTTAATTTAAAAAAGATATATTTTTTGCTTTCTTTAATCATTTGGTACGACGTTTCCACGTTAAATTGTCAGCAAATCTATGCAATCTGAGCACATAGATCTTTCAGACGCCACAAAAATGATGGAGATTTCTTCATTATTTTTGTAGTTTACAACTTTAGAAAGAATATAGAGATTAACAGAGCATTAACAAGGATTTACAAAGGCTCTTATTGCAGCTAGAAATATAGCTGATCAAACAGAAATGGTGCTGGAATTTGAACCAATCCGTGCACGTAAAAAGAAAAAAATTTTCTCATATGAAAGTTAAGAAAGAAAACTTTGTAAAATAATTACGTAGTAACCACGTTTATAAAAAAAGTAATTTTTATAATAATGTAATATTTCTTATTCATATTGGTTTTATGTAACTAGTACCTACTAGTACCAACGTTGCTTAATATGCTTATTAAACTCAATCTCACCAATATAATTTATTTGTATATTTCAGATTTTAAAATAAGACTGCTTTAAACAAAGTGATTTTCGTAATAAATAAATATTTCCAACTCACTTTGTTTATCATTTTATTCCAACTTGGTATTGTGAGATTTTCATTGAACATTTGAATCACCTTGGAAACTAGACCCGCTTTACTATCTATCATCCAATATTTCACAACGTCAACGTGTCGTATAATCTTTTCTTCAATATTACGTTGATGGCACTTTGTTGATAATGAAGGTACGAGAGATCGAAACGACCGTCTGTACAAAATAAAACCACTTTTGGACCATGTTATCAACAATTGGAAGAACTTACTAACACCCGATGGATGTATTGTCATTGACGAGTCGATGAGATGAGATTAGAGGGAGGATATCTTTCCGTCAATACAAACCATCAAAAGCTCACAAATACGGCTTGAAAATTTATAAACTCAAAATATCGATATTTTATCAAAAGCCCTTGACGCAGCAAGAAATTATAAAGCAGTTCTTGCAATAACAATGCTTGGCCTCACTTTAGGTGAGAATAAGAATTTCTTAGCTCATCTAGACAGAGTAACAAAAAAGGCCCTAAATCTATATAAGATGATAGCTAAGGCAGCTAAGTCACGTGGGGTTTAAACTCCGGAATTATAAGGCGGTTATAATTCCGGTATACACAGCGGTAATAGAGCCCATCATTATATACGCAGCCAGCACCTGGGAACTAATCTCAGACCGAGTGTACGTCATCGGAAGACGTTTGCTGGTGCATCTGTCGAAGGGACAGACGAAACAGCAGCGTCAGTAACTCTTGTTCCTGGCCCATCAGGTGGTGTTACGGCTTCATACTCAAGAACCGAAAGCCGAGCTTGTACCTGGTACTTCCATGGTCCATGAAGATTCCGAGGACGACGAACCACCCATCAAACGTAAATTATACAGTAACGAAATTGTAGAGATGTAGAACCTGACTTGGCTGAACAAAGAACTGGGCACTAAAGAGCAATGCATCGCTTTTGCTGAAGAGAATCAGTTAGTGCCAAAGAAAAAATTGTGCGAAACCCATCATACTCCCTATAAGCTTAACAAAAATGCTAACCAAAGCTTTAGGGCATGACTTTGCTACAAGAAAAGTTGCAAAAACAAGTTTGCGCTTTCCCGTACAGTAGGAACTTTTTTTAAACATGTCAAAATAGATGTGATATATGTATTCTATTGAATATATGCCTTTGCCCATGGTTGGAGGATATGACACAACTATACATGAGGATCCATTGAAGTTCGAACAAAAATGGCACTATCAAGAGCAACAATTGCTGATTGGTTCAGCTATTGCCGGGAAGTTGTTGTCATTTATTTTATAGAAAATCTCGCTCAAAAAGCAAAAATAGGAGGACCAGGAAAAATAGTCCAAATAGACAAATCTAAATTCGGAAAAAGAAAATGTAACCGGGGTAATTATTATGATTTAAGTCAGGTTAAATAAAAAATCTCTTTTCATAAGGACAAAGTTGCTGAAATCTAATATGTATTTAACACTGTTCTTTTAAGTGGTAGTTCAGACACGGCGGATTCCGCGCGGTTTCAAACAGCGCGGTTGAACCGCGCGGATCCTAATTACATTAGCGCCTTACAAATCGTTCATACCTGTCCGCACGGATTGACAATCCGCGCGGCTCCCGCCACTCAACCGCTAGAAAATGAATTCGCGCGGTCGCCGCTCGGTTTTATTTACTTGACGTACCTAGAGGGCGTTCAGTTGCTCCGCGGAAGCCGCGCGTATCGGACGGTGACAATGGATCGCTTCGACACCGAGCTATTCATCGATGAGGTGGAAAAAAGACCTGCTTTGTGGAACATCCAATGTGCAGAATATTCTAACAAAACGATTAAAAACGGAGCTTGGCAGGAGCTGGTGGAGATTTTTGGAGAAAATGAGGATTCTTTGGAAAAGAAGGTTCTTTTTGGTCAGTAGACATTTAATTATACATTTTACCAGGGTAGTTTACATGTTTTGTAATAGACAGCCCACCCCAAATAACTGAAATGTGTATAACGTTGTTTGGCGGTACGTAACGAGCGCGGGAAAACTATCACGTTACCACAGTAACGTATAGCTATTAACTGTAATATGTACAACCCACCAACGCGACGCGCCATCTTGAGTTTAGTTATTTGGCGCGAACTGTAACAATTTTAATTTCATATTTTCGTGTCTTGCCATTCTACACGACCCTCATTCACAAAGTAATTAGCATATTTGTCTCTAATGTTTAATGATGATGGTGTACCCCTTCCTGCATGTAATGTAATAAGATTACTCATTGGCGCAGTATGTAAAGTATCTTCATACTGTATACCATCTCTAGTTCTAACAAAATTGTGTAGCACGCAACAGGCCTTTATTATGTCTTCGGCAAAGTCTATATTCACGTTTATAGGCCTATGAAAAATGCGCCACTTGTTTGCCAGAATTCCAAAAGTGCATTCAATAAAACGTCGAGCTCTTGATAACCTGTAATTAAATATTTTTTTTTCGTATGATAGCCCTTTACCTGCATAGGGTCGCATTACATTTTCGGATAAACCAAACGCTTCATCGCCAACTATGACGTATGGCAATGGTTTAGGATCTGTTTCAGATATTGGTTTAGGTTTTGGTATGTGTAATGACTTTTCTATTAACCTTTTATAAAATGCTGAATTTTTAAAAATTGCAGAATCACTACTTTTTCCGTAAGATCCGATATCTATGAAAGTAAAACAATAGTTACTATCACAAAGTGCCAACAGTACTATGGAAAAAAAAGTTTTGTAATTATAATACAAAGAACCCGAATCTTTGGGTTTTGTAATCCTTATATGCTTGCCATCTATGGCGCCTATGCAATTGGGAAAATTTGCATATTTTTCAAAATCTTTAGCTATTTTCTTCCATATATCTTCGCTGGGTTCAGGCATGACGTTTTTTGTGACTTTTTCCCACAGAGCTTCACATACTTCACGGACAATTCCTGTGATTGTAGATTTGCCAAGACGAAAGTTGTAATGTAGTTCTCCAAAGGAACAACCAGTACCCAGATATCTGAAAAATAAAATATTAATCTGTATCGTTTTGAAAGTCTGCCGGGTCCGCTAGTTAAAGCATAATGAGTGTCTTGAATTACCTAACCGCTACTGTATTTATATTTGTTAAAGATAGTGATTTCTGTTCCAGGTGTATCATTACAAAAAAAATGGAAGAACATCCGTGATGCTTATAATAAGGAATTCAAGAAAGGCAAATCAATTCCTTCTGGTTCTGGTGCATGTAAAGGTTCAAAATACATGTATTTCGACCGGCTTTCTTTTCTTCAGAAGACGATAGAAAACAAAGAAACTATCACAAACATAGATGAAGCCAAAAATTAAGAAATTCGGAACATTGACCAAAAGCTAGATAATTTTGTAAATGCACGTGAAATACAACCGGTACCCAATAAAAGGAAGAAAACTAAAATTACTTCAGAAGAGCGATTGGCTGACATATTAGAAAATAGTATTGAATCAAGAGATAAAATACAAAGACAAATACAAGAAAGTATGTCAAAGCAAGATGATGATGATGAACTTTTTTGCATGTCATTGTATAAAGAGTTAAAGAAAGTTCCAGAAAATAAACGATTGGCTACTAAAATTGAATTGCTCCAGGTAATACAGAAAGGGCAGAAATTACCATCGCCTATTCATATCACGAGCCAGCAAAACACGCCTAATGCAGTATTTTGGCAAAACCAACAATATTCAAACCCACAAGGATATTTCACTGGATATTCTACAATAGTACCAGGAGAGTCTCCATCGCCTTTATCATGCAATAGCACTGACGATTCACAGTCTTCTATAGTACAAAATATATATTCTGACGTATAAAATAAATATCTTACCTTAATGTGATCACGAGTTTTTCTTCTGGGGACACGCTTGACCTCATATGGGTATCATTAGATTCAATTTGTTTACTCATCATTTCTAATAATTCATCAAATGAATTTATCGACATTCTCAAATATATTGAAGAATTTTGGTTCAAAACTTCTTAATTTTGGATATAAAGTCTGAAACTGACCATGAGTAAACCGATCGCGTAATATTGGATGCACCCAATACTGCCGTTTCTTCTTTCTTTCTTTTTTACGGAGCAACAAGTACACACATATTGCTTCTTCGACTTCCATGATTGGACTGTCACCCTATGCGAATAACGGCACTCCGCATGTACATCCGCGCCTGTCTGAACACTTGCGTTTAGAACCGCGCGATTTGCATCCGCGCGGAATCCGCCATGTCTGAACTACCACTAATAGTAAAATGTTGTTTGATTAGGGTACCTATTGGCATATAAAGTAGTTTGTAAAAAACGAACACTTAGTTTATAGTTTGGCTATATAACTTAAAAGTTAGGATTGGGGTATTGTTTTACAGTCACATATAGATAGAAGTTATATACGGCTACTGAGTATACCGATATGATTTTAATTTATGGTGAGTGTCAACAAAACGCGGCGCTAGCTTTAAGAACATATCGTGAACGATATGGAGGCATACGAAGGTGTCCGATAAACGCTCATATTATTATACATTGTACAGGCAGTTCAAAGAATTCGCGTAAATCAGTCTTTGGTCCGTCTCACGAGGATGTTTCATCTCAACTATCAGTATCGTTAGAAGAAACAATTATACAATATATTACGAACCATCCTACATCTAGTATTAAAAGAGCGGCACGCCAGTTTGAAGAGAACCATAAAACTGTGTTTAAAATATTGAAAAAGATAAACGGCGGCCATACAAATACAGTAAAGTCGAGGGGTTGTTATCCAGAGATAGGCCGATCCGAGTAGAATATAGCCGCTGGTTACAAAACAAAATAAATGATGACCCTGAAATTATTTTTAATGTAATGTGGACAGACGAAAGTACGTTTACTCGAAATGGAATTTGGAATCGCTCGAAAATCTTTGCTACTAGTGTTTGCGCCAAGCAAACGCATCCATCTCATTCTACTACAACGCATCCTCTATTTACCTCTCTGTATATCTGTATCATAAACTCCCGTTATCTTCGTCCACGCCGCTGAAAACTTATCAAAATAATAGTCGTACTTAAACCATCAATACCTATATACGTTTGCGCGCGCGCATCGCGACAATTCGTCAGTTCGCTTGTATGTGTTTTATGTTTTATGGTGAAAAGTGAAAAGAAGATAGAAAGCAGTCAGTAAGGGCTTGTACACAAAACTGCGATGCGACGTCGCATCGCAAAAATCTGCGAGCTCCCTCTACGCATCGCAAGATCTTGCGAATTGATTCGCATCGCGCATTCCTGCGATGTTGCGTCACACTTGTTGACGCCATTTTTAGTTCGCTCTGGGACAGCGTGTGGGCAAGACGTGTACTTTAAAAATGACAGAATACGACGTTGATTTTTTAATATCACTGATCGAGGAGCGCCCTGTTCTTTGGGATACTAGTAATGAAGATTATAAAAACAAATTCATTAAACAAGATGCTTGGAAGGACGTGTGTAAAAGTTTATTTCCAAATTTCGAGGAAAAAGAAAACAATGAAAAAACTAAACTTGGTAAGTACACAAATACATTTATTAAGTAAAACTTCTTTTTACTTTTTACTAAAACTACCTACAAATCAAACATTCTATTCATATAAGCACAAAAAATATTCTTTAAATTGTTTACAAATGTTTAGGCGTCGACAGCGAGCTACTTTAATGTTTTACGATGTGATCCTTTTGTACCTGTTGTATTGACTTATTACCTAGAACGCGAGCAACAATGCAAGCCGCATTGTATATTCTTAAATTAGTTTTAGTTGCCAGCTTAATGCTCCAACTTCACTAGTAAAGTAATCCGAATATTCGTTTCTAATTATATTTGCACTTACCACCTGACTACCTACATTCAACCCTTGTTGAAGTGGTTGTAGTTCGGAATTATCTATGATCATTTCAATAGGGGTGTCTAATTCATCACGGTTAATTACAAAGTTATGTAGTATGCAACAAGCCTTAACAATATCTATTGCAAAATCATATGAAACGTTAATGGGCCGGTGAAATATTCGCCACTTATTGGCCAGTATGCCGAAAGTACACTCGACATATCTTCTTGCCCTACTCAAACGGTAGTTGAATACTCTTTGTTTAACAAACAAATGCTTGCCAGAATAAGGACGCATGACATTATTCGAAATAGAAAAAGCTTCGTCTCCGACAAAAACAAAAGGAACCGGTTCTTGAAAGCCCGGTAACGGCCTTGATGTTGGTGTAGGCAAATCACCTCTCATCAGTAAGTCGTACAGTTTCGTGTTGTGGAAAATAGTGGAGTCACTTTCCTTTCCATATGCGCCTATGTCCACATAGATGAATCTGTATTTCGAGTCCACAATAGCCAACAAAACTATTGAATTGTAGCCCTTGTAATTAAAAAAAAGTGATCCACTTTTTGGGGGACTACGAACACGAATATGTTTCCCATCAACGGCTCCAATACAGTTAGGGAAGTTGGCTTTCTTGTTAAAGTCCGCAGCTATTTCTTCAAACAGCTGTTGTGTTATTTTTGGTATGTTTGCATTTAAACAAAATTTCCATATTGCATTACAAACTACTCGTATTATCTTAGCAACTGTACTTATTCCTCGATAATAATCTAAATGTATATTTCTGATTTCATTTCCGGTCGCTAGGAATCTGTAACATAAATAGAAAAAAAAGTTAATTTATATAACATACTTGAAAAGTAAAGAACACTAACCTAAAACGACATAAACATACATAAATTATTTTAATTTATTTAATTGGTAGACAACGCTTCTAGCGTTAAGTTCGCCTATTCTGTACAATTGGTATTTGATGAATAATAAAGATTAATAAATAAATGAATAAATTAAATATTGTCTATTTTTTTTTTTCAGGAAATTCAGTAATACAAAGATGGAGGGGGATTAAGGATACCTTTAATAAATATGAAAAGAAACTCAAAGATGCAAGTAGTTCAGGGTCTGCATCCAAAAATATAAAAGAATACCATCTGTACAAACAATTACAATTTCTTAAGAAAAATTTGCAAAATGAGACCACTACTAGTATAAATGATTCAGAAAATGAGCAGGATAATCAAGAAGGTACATCTAAAACACGTTACCAAAGGCAGCCACCAAAACGAAAGATGGTTAATAATTTTGAAGATGATATTGTAAAGATTTTAAAGGAACCTGAGAATAGACACATATCTTTTTTTAAAGGTATTCTACCATCACTTGAAAGATTAGATGACAATAAAACTCTAATCTTTCAGAGCAGAGTTCTTCAAATTTTAACAGAATTGCATCAACCTCATGGCTACTACTATCCGAATAGCAACTACCAGGGTGGCTATCAAACTCAACATTTTGCGACATCTCAACAAACGCCACTGATACGTCCACAGTCATCTAACATACCAGATCAAATTGATTCACCCAGTAATGATTTTTCTAACTCAAGCATATTAAGCACACTTTCAACTGAAGAAGACTTTGATTTTTCGTAAATTTTATGAATTGTAATATTTTAAAAACTCTTTTCTCAATAAAAACTAATGTAAACAATTATTGTTTTACTTTACTTACCGGATAGTGAGGCCAATCATTTCCAGAGGCATAACAGGAATTCTCCCCTTGTACGATTGTTTCTGAAGATATGGTGATAATAAACTTAAAAGCTCTTCGAATGAAAATATGCTCATTCTAAAATACTCGAAAAATTTTTTTTCGTCGGTTTTCAAAGCTTTATATTTTAGAAGAAAATAGTTTCCAACGGGATTCATAATAGTAATAAATGGATGAACCCAAAATCTTCTTTGTTTCTTTTTCCTGTATCTCCTAAGCAATAATAAAAGTGCACACTTCTTTTTACGATCCATGTCACGACCTGTTTTCAATTTAAAATACGTTTAGTACGGTTAACGGTCGTCGAAGAAATGGTCGCCCTGAGAGACGCCTTGCCGCACGAAATCGCATCGCAGCAATTCGTGTCGTAATTTTTTGCGTTGCGAATTCGCATCGCGTCGCATCGCAGTTTTGTGTACAAGCCCTAAGTCCTCTCTATTTTTCCTTTCCTAGCAAAACCCGAACGCGAACAACTAGAGCCAGGATAATCCACATTTTTTTCGAGAATCTTCACACTAATATAGTTTCTCCCTCAACGTCGGGGCTGGGATTCATAGGGATTAAATTAGGAAGGAACTTAATCTCCTTAATGGCCCAATATCGGAATATACCGACGAATTACGCCTGGATGTCCAACGAAAGCTATCAGTTGGATGGAGCACCTGCGCATTCTGTGTTAAGTGCCAAAGAGCGCCTCACAGAAATGGTCAGCGGTGGTTTGGCCGATATGGACCTTGCCGGCGGCCAGCAAGTGAGATCGCCGGATCTCATTTGCTACCGAGCTCCATAAACTCACAGGTATTCAAAGCGCATGAGACACTACTGAGTAGAGGTGAGGCGTATATACTGGAGCAGGTCTTAACACTAGGTTTGTTGGAAGACGTATGGCGTACGAGTACGGAGCAGGGACTTATACACGTATTAAGCGTATTTAGAAGTACCGAGTACCGAGGAGCGCAAGACGTCAACAGAGTGCGAGTCCAATACTCGCAAATACTCTAACGGTCCAACCAATACGGGACGTGTTCAGAGACGCGTTCGATTAGTAATGTGTGAGTGAGAGACTTCTATCAATGCCGAAAGAAAATAGACTTTGTTGTCTAGACATAAGACCGGTTTTTCAACGCAATAAACACTTCATACTCCAACAGACAAAACATCGCGAGACGCGTTCCCGGACGCGTTCGTTTAAGAATGTGTGAGTGACGTCCCATTGCCGATGAAAAATTGTCTTTACTGTATCAAACATAAGACCGATTTTTTAACGCAGTATACACTTAATACTCCAAACATCGTACTGAAGCATGCGTGAGTGAGTCCCTGATTTTAATCCTTATTTTAAAAACATAATGTGATCATTTATTGTTTTAGTATGATTATTTATCCGCTAAAGTAACAAGTTAATGTAACCCGACAGTATCATGAGGTAATATTAAAAGAAATAACTAAATAATAAAATTAAATTGAAATTTTGAAATTAATGACTGAAATATTTTTTCTTGCAAATTTTTTTTTTTTTGTGGATTACAAAAACCAAAAATAGTTGAAGAAAACAATTAAGAAAAACAAAATAAAAAGACAAAAATGATTTTCTGTTACCCGGGATCGAACTCAGGATTCTTAGTTTATCGTACCTTGCGTACATACCACTAGTCCAAATGACTGTGTAGAACTCGGTTGAAATTAATGTACGCTTACTATCAGATAATATGATGTAAAATCGCTGGCCACTGAGTACTTAGGAGTACGTATCTATTCTATAGGTCCTAATGGCTCGTACTTCTAAATACTCGTGGAGCTAGTCTTTGGAGCGCGTCTCTCGGCGTACTCGTACTCGTAATACTCAGTACGCGTTTTAGCGAGTACGACTCACCTCTACTACTGAGAACCTAAGGTTTTATCTATTTGAAAATAAGTTATGTCAGATCGCTCTGGGATCTTGGACTATAAGAACAATGCTTGAATTCATATTGTGACACACGCTTTGTGTCAAAATCAAATTTGATAATTGAAATTTCAAATAAAATTAAATTATCTTTTAATACTGCATCAACATATAAGAAAGGTTTATAGATTTAAAAGGATAAACCATTCTTATTGGTTGATGTAGTAATTATAATGATATTAGTAATTATTATGATATTAATGGATTAGATCCACAGAAGAACTACAATTACAAACATAGCTCAAATGGGCTACAAAGCTCAAGTGGTAACATCACTTCAGGGATTGTTTGTGTGAATTTTTGATTTTTTTTTCCATAAAGAATTAAGTAAGTCTTTGGCCGCCATTTCAAATGTGGACTAAGCTGTATTAAAATGCAGGTACCTAATGACCAATGACCATTCTGCTCAAAGTTCAGATTCTCTTTAAGGCGTTTTTGATTGGAGATTTCTTGTGGAAAATATTTCTTTAGTATTTTAATTAATGACAAATGGATTATTTTCAATTTTATAACAAAATACAATTAAAATACACAACTAAATAGTTCTCCTGCTTGCTGATTAAACTTACAAAACCAACTAGGTTTGTTGACAAACCTATCACTTGATACTGCATCAACATATAAGAAAGGTTGATAGATTTAAAAGGATAAACCGTTCTTATTGGTTGATGTAGTACTTATTACAATATTGATGGATTAGGTTCACAGAAGAACCACAATAACAAACATAGCTCAAATGAAACACAAAGCTCAAGTGGCAACATTACATCAGGGATGATTTTGTATATATTTAATTTTTTTCATACAGAATTAAGTATGGACAACCAACAATCAGAACACATCTAGTGTCAATCAAATTCATTCAATTGAAACCTTTGTCAATCAAAGCTGAATTTTCATTTAAAGAATAAACTCTTTTCTCTGATAACAACAACAACTCGAGCATAACAATAGCTTTTGGTCCTCCTCTACAGTAACAGATATTTTAGAAGATTTTTGGAATAACCAAATTTACAAGGACTAAGCAGTACTGGAATGGTGACCCTGCACCGGAAAGCAGTGATGGTCGAGCAAGGACATCAAACAGGTTGCAGGGAGCATCTCAATGCTCGCGGCTCGAGTTGCTATAAGAGGTCTATGTCCAGCAGTGGACGTCTATCTGTTAATGATGATACTGAAGCAGTACTACTAGCAAGATAAAATTTTATAAATACTGCATAAACATTAAAGAAAGGTTTATATAAATAAGAAACCTTATTGGTGGATATCACCATATTGACAGAAAAGCCGACCAGAAAAAGCCAAAATACCAAAAAAAATCAAGTAAAAGAAAACCACAGTGATAGACACTGTCCTGAAATGACCCCCTTAGTCACCAAGATGGACAATGGCGTTTAAAAATAAACAAAAGTCAATGATACAATTATCATTGAGATTTTTTTTTATTTTTAAAGGCCAGACTAAGGACGTCCATTGTGCAACTCCTTTCAAACTTGAGACACTTTATAACAAAATTTACAGAACAAATGACCGTGACAGGTATTCACAGTGGATTGTTCTTCACTGTTGTAGTTTCATTTTATTGTAATTTTTATTCAAGCATATTTTTCCCAATATTTCCTTTTTTCTTGCAATCATATGTTCATACGCTAGGAACTAGTTGGAGGTCAAACCAAGCTGCTTTTGTCTAGCTCCAGGATTGTGAAGCTTAAGATATCTATTGTAAATGTGATGATTTAAATTTGCATGAGTGCATGTGTGTGACTGCATGTAAATCACTTTTATTTTACTTGTTCAGTCAGTACTTTAGTGTCTGCAATCTGGTTCCTTCCAATTTTGATTTAGGGCAGAGTTTCACTGTCGCGATCAACTCTAGCCAGGTGAAACCCAGTGGTGGGGAGCCCAGCTTGAGCGACCAGCGGTCAAGTGAAGGAAACTCAACACTCTTGAGCGGATCTCTGGTATTGTGCAGGATATTTTGTTATTGTGTGGATTGCTTCCGGCTCCCGCGTCAGAGTAAATCACCATATTTCATATAAGATGCACATGCATCCAGTCTTGAAGATACAGGCGTCAGGCAGGCATACTTAACTGCCGCCAAACTATGGCCAAGGCTTAGCATTCCGTTAGCACTTGCTAGAGCGAAGTAAACGGTGATGTTGGTAATTGATTTATTTAACATTATTAAGTATTTCAGATTCAGATCACTATGGTCACTATTTTAATTATCACCGGAAAAGAAATATCATTTGTCTTGTGTTTCTTATTTCGTTGAATTGAACGGTACGGTAAACGGTTGGATCGTTCGTTCTTGTTCGCCATTTTGATCACAAATCAGCAGTGTTGCCAGTTGGATCTTATGGAAAGTTACCCGAAATATTAAAAAAAGTAACCTTTTTGTGTAAAAAGTAACCTTTTGACTACTAATACTCTTGCTTTTTGCGTTCCACAGCATGGCTAAACCACCATTTCAGCCTCTGGGGGCTAAAGTAATTTTGTTTTTTTTTTTTAATATCTGTCTGTTACGAATACTAGCCAAGTACTAAATTACTACAAACCGAAGGAGATTTTACTCGTAAATAGAATCATCTTAAGTAAGGCCCTGATTGTTTGCCTTTTACTTATGGGATAAGAAAAATACAATTAAAGAGCAAGGATTTAAAAAACAATAGACGTTAATTTCTTAAATTCATACTTGATTTTTTTAAGAAATTCAATGTGACTGCAACTTGCTTATTTCGCAACGTCAATTGTAACGTCTTCATTTATACTGAGATTGACACAGAAACATCGATGAGTTCTTGAGCATTTGTCCGCATTTCTTGATTTAACGACCGTTCTGTTTTAGATATACGAAATTGTAAGTTAATTCTAAAAATTCCGAAATATCACGTAAAAGTAACCTTTTTATTAATGTAACCTAAAAGTTACCAATGCAGTCAAAAAATCACCTAAAAGGTTACAAAAGTAACCTTCTGGCAACACTCACAAATGTCAAATGAAAATGAAGATTTTGATCACAGATTAGATATTAGTTACTGATTTTTTTTTTCTAATTCTAGTTTTCATCAACCAGTGCTGCCAATATCTATTTTACTAATTCCCCACAAACCAAAGCTAATAATAATAATATTATGAGGTCCTCATAACAATAATATAATGAGAACCTGTTTCGCACCCAAATTCACCAAAAAAATGATCTGTCGGTTTTTTGAGGGGGAAGAATTAAACTCACACTTCGAAAATATTTGACACCAATAAATAAATAATAATTATACGTCGTTTGACGTGTCCTTATACTACACACCACTATAAATTTCATTCGCGATGCATACACGCGTAAATTTTACACAGACTAAAAAACACATCGCTTAGTCTACAGAATATAAACACAGAATATTCGATTACCTATCGATGTTTTGCTGTTCTGTTAGAAGAATCTGTTCTTTTTAGATATCGTTTATATTACAAAGGTATAATTTAGGTAGATATAATTACAAATTAAACGAAACTCCATATTTTAGTAAACTACAAGTTGTTGGCCGTTTATTATGCTTTATATTTTTTACACAAACCAGTACTTTTAGGGCACTCTAATGACGAAAACGATTACGACAATGAAACATCGATTCTACAGCAATATTTTTATAAACGCGTTAGATCATTGATTCCTGATCTTTGCAAGAAGGGTAATGCCTAGCGAGTCCACATTATCAGAAATTCACATAGACTTAATATTATTAACCGTACGTATTTCTCTTTGATATTGTAGATTATGTATTTCACTTTGAAAATAAAGAGAAATACGTCAACAAAAGGCGAAAAGTATCTATGGCGAAAAGGGATACTCATTAACATAGATAATACACTTTTACTTTTTATTATGTAGAGACTTAGCAACACTGAGTGATGATCGCAGCATTGCCATTTTGTGGAAAGTTCCTCAACTTACTCTATAGATAGGAATATAATTCGTCTGAGATCCTAGACGAACCTCAGACGAATTATATATGGACTAGTATCGCACTCAATTCACCAACAAAATTATTATTTTTTTTATTTTTCCATGATTTTTCTTTTTTTTATTAATATGAAGTTGACGCTTTTCCCTGATATAGTAGCTTACACACGGGACAATTTGTCGTTTCGATTGATCGTCAAGAAAATCGTACTATTTAATTTTTCGATTTCTATCCGTTTGGAGAAGTACTTTACAGTATTCTGTGATTACCGTTGCACCCGTTGCATCCGTCGCCGTCGTCATCTATTATCTATGGTCCTAATTTAATTATTTTTGACTTGGCAACCACTGAACGTGAGCCCAGCGCAAAGTTTATTAATCTGTGCTGTGGCCCAGCGCGTTGTGACTTGTTTGTACGGGGCGGGCGAATTCTATTTATTTTTATTTATAATTTTTTTCTGTTTTAAGTTAATGTAAAATTCCATCCGTGGTGTAGAGAATGTGTACATCAGTGTTTTCTCTTGTTTTTTCTACTGTGGCTTATTTTCAGGACTCCAACGATTTGTTGCCTGAATTTAACCTTGACACGTACACTTGGACTGGACTGAAGACTCCGCTTTCATAGACACGACTCATTCGTTGCCCTAACGATATATATGGACTCCATAGCATAGTTTGCTGGTGCATCTGTCGAAGGGACAGAGGGAGCAACAGCAGCGTCACAATCTCTTGATATGTGGTGTTATAGCTACATGCTCAACAACTAAAACTAAAATCCGTGCTGTAAGGTGCGTTGGTCAGGGGTAATATCCGATAGATTTTTGAATAGTTGCAAGGATGTCCCAAAAATTCATTTTTGTCAATTTCACTCTAAACCACATTCATGAATTTTTTTTTTTTCCTTGATATCTGCGATCAGTCGTGAGACTATAAGCAGGTGAGTTCTGTGACTTATGTTAGGGACGGTTTCTGACAGGAGAGCCAGAGCTCTGCCATCAACTACTCATCGAGTACGTCAGCTCGCTTCAGGCGCTTGATTCGCGGCGCTACCACCAGTGAGTTAGCGAGGCGATTGGGATGTCGGGTTAGCCTTTCTTTATGCTTTCTACAGTTGTTTTTGATTTCCTCAAAGATAGTTGGCATTTCCAGATATTGGTGGGTTTCATCGTTGTGAGTAAACCAAGGGGCATTAGTAATAGTAACATTCATGAATAATAGTGAAAAATGATTATGAATAACCAAAATGTCTTATGTAATTTTGTTTGTTTACTAAGAATCCATACTTATTATTATGTAAGCCTGTAAAATCAGGAAACATTTTTTTTATTATCATGATGATTTGGCCATCAAGGGGAAAGACACTTTTTAAAACTACTTCTATTGCTACAAGAATAAGGTGTAACAAATACTTTATTGGGTCTTTACTGTTCTCTATCCTGTCATTAACAATATCTACCTAATTTCATGACTTAATGCCACACACATAGATGTTCCAAACAATTCTTTATTTTTATGGTTCGCTATGATATATATAAAATCGAAACACTTTAGGGTTTACAAAGAAATGAGTCATATAGTATCAAAGACGGCAAAGTAGGTTGAACCAAATTTTTGGCAAAACAAATAAAACCTTGTGTAGGTTAGGATTCCCATATTTTATATTTTACTATCATTTGTGATTACTACAAATAGCAATAAATACTAAATCCATAGTATAAGATGAACCAAAGGCACCATAATATTCAAATTAAGTTGTGATTGCTGTCTTTGATAGTTAATATAAAAAATGGCGGTATTCAAACTTGTGCTTGGTAAATAGGGCCACCTTTGAAACTAACCAAATGCCATAGTAGCGGAATTCAAATTCAACAGTTTTATTGATATTCAGGGTTGTCAATGTCTTCATATTCACTTTTTGGCAATTTAAGTAAATCAGAAGACAGGCGGTCCTGGAAATCACTTATTATTGAATTTAGAAGAGGGATGTATTAAAGCTCTGCGGAAATGCTTTTCAGCAGGTTGATTGGTTATTGGGTCTATGTATTGGTTTTATTACTATTCTGGGGCATCTAGCTGCTCAGCTACTTCTTTAGCCTCTTGAAATCGTCAACATTTTCTCTTTTATTTTGTAAAACACTTAACACGTTCAGTGCGTTAGACTAAAGCTCTTACTTCTAAAACGTGCTGTATAGGGTTTAAGTGGACCCTATGACAAACTTTGCTGATGACCTTTATCAGGTTTAAGCGATTTTTTTTTTCTGATCTGAATTTTAATCTGGAATTATTGGAATCTACATTGAATATGTGCCTGAAATGTATTTATATTCAATAACTACAATCAAAAATTAACACATAACAATAACTACAAACATTACATCTGAAATTCAGAGCTGGGCACAAGAGGTCATGACTTTTTTTACTTTTTTGCAGCCATTTCGCCTCTAATTTTCGCCTATGCTACATTTTGCTAACTCTCAATCGAGGCTTTATGTCACCTGAATTGTTTGAGACTCCGAAACTACTATAATAAAAATCTAACAAAATCGGGACTTGGATTCTTATACAGTAGAGTATGAAGAAGCCGAAAAATTGCTGAAATTAAATAAAACTATGTGTGTTGCGCATGGATTAATTCATTATCATATACACACACTCACACACTTTCCCACACATACCACTAACACACACACACTCAAACCCACATAACAAAATATGTAATTATTTTTAATTATATAAACTAAGCAATTAGCATTAAGTTTGTACCACCCAACTTAACTTTATTACCTAATTGAATTTGTTCGTCACACCTTTCTTGTACTTTCTTACTTTTGTTTCACTACTGTGAAAGAAAGTGATTACCACAATACAGGGAATGGAGATCACAGACCTATGTTAAATGATTTTATGTATTTACTCGTACTTGTGAATCAATAAACAATATATTATTATATATTACAGGGATTGAGATTGTCTCCATTTTGAGTAATTCGCGTTTTTCTCCCAAACCACTGGACTGATCCGTGCGATGCGTCCTTGGTAGAAGCACCCGACCACCACGTTAAAAGTGTACTCCTACTGTGAGTCGACGGGCCCCGAGTATTCGGGATAGTCCCGGGAAGTGTATGCTTTTTTTTGTGATGGGAGATATACTTGAGAACACGAGGAAAAACAAAAACTGAAAAGTTTCAAAGAAAATAAAAACGGTATTTTTCAAAATTTGATCGAGTTAACTCAATGTTTATATTGCGAATTTCGGTTTATTAGGATAGGGTAGCGGTAGAGAAGGATATTGGTCTATCTCCACTCCTGGAATTTGAGACCTTCCTTTTAAAGAAGTAGGTATGTTTAAGCCAACTCAAAAGGGGCAAATAAATCTTGGACAAATAAATCATTGAATTACTATGTTCTACGTACTAGAATAGTCATGTCGAATAAAAACAATGCGCTTTAATGGGCAAGCGCGGGGAGCGGAGAACATAATGAAAAATAAAATCTATTTTAATGAAAAATACACTTTATTACTCATAAAATTTTTCCCTTATTGTAAAATATTCGTTGCTTATCTTTGCCTCGTGCTTAAAGTCTAATTGTTGTATATTTATTTATGATTGCTCGAACTAGGTAAATTCTATGATTCATAGTTGGGGGTTGATTAAAGGAATGGTGGTTTAGGCCAGGGATGTAACGAAGGTAGTTTTATCGGAACCGAAATCGGAATCGGAGTTTTCAAATTTGGTTTATCGGAATCAAACAAAAAACAACAATCAAGTAAAAAACAACTGTGAAAAAAAATTGGCATAATTCCAAATAAACAAAAGATAAAATTAATGAATTTAAAGTTTAATTAAAATTAAAACCCAAAGTAGCGTGTTACATTTGGTTACATTACAATAAATGAACAAAAGCTAAAACAAATTAAATCAAAATGGGACTCCAAAAGTAATGTATTGTACTTTATGAACAAAAGCTTTGATGCTTTGTCTCCATCCAATCTATTTCTTAAAGAGTCGTAAATTAGGCCAGCATCACTAAAAAGTTGTTCGCTAGCTACCGAGCCCGGTGGACATGACAAATATTGCCGGGCAATTTATTGTAGGGACTGGAATTTTGTATTTCCATTTACTTTCCACCACAATAACGAATCATCACTAATACTTATACGTTTTTCTTTATTGTACTCATTTAGCATACTTTTCATTACAACAAATTTGTCAAAAATGCATCTTCCAGATGTTGTATCATCATCGTCTTCATCACTATCACTAAACAATATATTCGACAAAACTGTTTGGACATTACTATGGCTAGCTTCTGCTGGTAATTCCATTCTTGCCCGTTTTTCTACAGGAGCGCCAATATTATCAGCCTCGTTTTTAAATGTGTCTGCATCAAATAGTGACATTATTTCCGTTTCAATTTTCTCTTCAGTCTGAGCTATTTGGGAATGATTAAGCGTCGAAAATTTTTTGCGTTTCGATAATAAGGCTTTAATTTCTTCATCAGAATCTAACAATGTTCGCACACACAGTTGCAACTGATGTACAGTGCAACTGACATCAGGTAAGTCGCCGAGTTTCATTGCTCTTATCATATTAGATCCTGAGTCGCGTACAAAACAATAAATTTTCTCTTTTATGATGCCCCATTCCATCAACATACTGTTAATTTTTTCAAGAACTAGATCTCCTGTATGTCTTCCGTCAAATGTATGGCATTTTAAAATAAATTTTAGCCTTTTAAAATCTCTATTTATGCCATGCGCTGTCAGACTCAATAAAGACACATTCGAACTTGGTTCGGTCCAAGTGTCTGTTGTAAATGGGATCTTTTCAAATTGTGTGAGCAAATCTTTAATTTTTTTAGCAAATGTTTCATATAAATGACCACAAATATTTTCCATAAAAAATTGTCTTCCCCTTAACTGATAATTTGGCACAGTAAACTGCATAAGTCGTCGAAATCCTATACCTACCACAAAATTGAAGGGTAGGTCTTGCAAAGCAATCATTTCCGAAATTAATTCAATTTCCTTAGATTTAGCATTAGAAGTGCACCATTTTATATTCTTCAGCAAAGTTTCTTTTAAAGTCATTTGTTTTTTAGCATCCTGAAGGGGCGTCGAAGTCGAAGGCTGTACAGTATCTTTTTTTTTCAGTTTCTGACTTAATGAATTCTTCATATTCAGTGGCATGGACAGACTTCAAATGACTTTTTAAGGACGTTGTCGTACCTCCCTTTCTTGAATACGTCTTCATACACAGTTTACACTTTGCCGAATTTGAATTAACTTCATTAAAGTAGTTCCAAATACAACTGGATTTAGGTTTCATTATCCCACACAAAAACAGATCACTTTCATTGATAATAAGCCGCAAAAATCAAAACAATTATCTATAACCTATAAACGTGTCGTGGGCGTAACAAATAATAAGTGAAAAAATAACTGATGATAGAGTGCACGTAGTGGGGGTCGGGGGATTCCCCGCGCGACATGTATGAACCTGTTCGGCACAGGCCGTCGCGCGCCGCCCGCTTTGTTTCGTTCGACCTCCGATTAACACCCGATACAAAAGTATCGGAACCGAAAGTGTAATAATAATCGGAAGTTCCGACTTAACGGAACCGGAATCGAAGCTCCGTTACATCTCTGGTTTAGGCCAGTAAATAGCTCTTTGTCGAGAACCATTTTTAAGGCGTTTACCGTAATATAAGAGATGGTATATTTGGTACTCAGAGCTTCACCTCCACTCTTTTTATTTAAATGGCGAATCACCATTTAAATAAAGTGGTAAGGCAAACCAAAAACACATCTTTTGATGAGTAGCATAAACCACCCATGTCCCTTAGTGTTATCAATTTATGATGAGGGAGTTTATAGCTTGCGGTACGTGTATCACGTTTCACATTTAAGTGATTTTATTAAACTACGTGAAACAAATCCTGAAATATAACCCACTATAAGCTGGGTTGTTTCGGTAACATTTGCTTCATCTAACATATTTGCAAGAACGTTACAATTGACTTCGGCCTCCAGATCTGATTCAAGCGCTCGTGTTGCCTGTAGAACTTCATATGACTCCAGATCATGCCTAATTCGAAGGTGCTGTTTATAACATTTTCTGAGGCCGAGTTTAGTATGGTTAAACTTTCTAGTGGTATGCAATTACCACTAAACGCTGAACGCAGTTGTAGGTGGCATAAAAGTTTTTTGTAAGCCGCCCTAAATTGGATTATGTTGGGATTATTGCTATAGCCACCATGTTTACGAATAAGACCAAAAAAAAGTCCAAGGTATCCTGACTTATTCGGTATAATGAAATGTAATTAATAAACTTCTTTTCCTCAACAAGGTATCTAAACAATGTCATCATTGATTCTATACATATAACTGCACCAAGAAAGCCTGACTTGCTTGATGATACTATTTTTTTTGCGTTATATGCATTATTATTTTTGGATCTTGTCTGTGTCTTTTAATTACCCGTCTAGTTTTAATTTGCACTTTGAGGTTTATGCAAAGGTATCACCCTTGTTCTTTCTGACAGCTATTCTTCATGTTGTCAATGCCACATGTGTCAAGGCCACTAGCCAAATGTGCATATGCAGGAGCGTGTTTAACAGTGAAGTGTTAAAGTGGGCAATGATGCTATTCTAAGAGAAGATAGAGAGATTCGCACATCAATTAATGGACTATTCTGCTCCACTATCCAGGATCCACTCTTAAGCATCTCCATTGAAGGCAGAGTAATGGCTCTGTGAAGCTGATGTGATCCAGTGAAATTATTCTTTGGAGGCAATATGCAATCTTTTGCCAGATGTGAACCTCTTTTATTACAATTGTAACAGATGTGTTTCCAATTTGATTTAGTTTTATTCTTGGAGACGCTAAAAGCGCTTTATTCAGTAACTTCTTGATGAATTGTTCTTCATCGAGTAAGCGAGCAGTTAATTTAATGAAGAATATTGTTGTGGTAATAACAATATTCTTCATTAAATAATAATAATTTTGGTAATTTATGCGGAGTCACTTATACTCTCACCTATTTCTCGTAACTGCCTTGCTAAAGTTTCCACCTTGCTGATATGTGCCATTGACGTAGCACTGTCCATTTTGTAGTTATTAAACTTTGTTAACAGGAGGTAATGAGCAGATGTACAACAACTTGGTGGTGTATTTTGTGCAAGCATGTCTGCTGTTCTGGATTCTAGTCTCTTTCTAGGTAATTAGACTTGTAATTCTTTTTCCATCTCTGTATCTGTAGTTTTGTTGCCGAGGGGTCAACTCGTTGATTAGTAGTTGTTTATTATCTTTCATTCGACGCATGTAATTTTCCTTATGCTTTTTTGTTTTTGTTCCCATAAAACATTATCATTTTTTATTCTATCATATCTCTTTTTCTCTGCGAGCCTTTGATTTCTAGAGAGTCTTCTAGACAGTCTTTCTTCTCTGGCCCGATTATTTGAGTTTGCCCTTTCAAAAATAAAAAAATACAATGTAAATTATGTTATTTTTTTACTATTACTATTGCAAAAAATAATTAATTACAAAAGAAATTCATCATTACCTATACATGTATATTATTACTGGGGTAGTTCTTAAACTCATGAAACAATCAGCGTGATACTCAAAGCTTCCTGATAATTAAATTATATTATTTTTATTAAATTTTAGTATTACATTCAAACTTTTAACATCGGTTGAGTATTTATGAAGTTTTCAAAAGCATGTAATATTTAAAAAAAAAACAATACTTACTGTATATTCCACTAGTTGCAAAGTTTGTAAAACATGGTAATGTTCAATAATTATCTTTTATCACACTAACTGTACAATACTGTAAACATTAATTGTAATTAGACAAATATCAGAAATTGAGAGTTGGTGCCCGCGTTGTAGTGAAAAATTAAGAGAATTACTATTGTAAAAATAGCTTTGTAAATTGTTGGCATCTCCTTTATATATTATAATAAAATTCATGAACTTGAGCTGAGTTAGAAAAAAAGAAAAAAAACAAGCTCAGTCCAGAAGTGTAGAAAGCAATTAGAAAACAGTACAGTAAATAATGTAGACGAAAATCATTCTATTCAATATAATAAATAGGTCCCGACTGTTTTCTAATTGCTTTCTACACTTCTGGACTGAGCTTGTTTTTTTTCTTTTCAGTTTATGTATAATTTATGCAGTCGGGTTTTTTTATTTGTTTAATTAATTTATTTATTAAAAAATGTGATCGATGTTGTCTAATTAATATTTCTGCCCCGGCACTGAATCCAATATATAAATTGAATTTTTCTTCTTGGATCCAATGTGTATTATAGTAGGTGTCAACGGGTCATACCTTGCAAAACGTGAGCTGGGCCCATAACCTGTTCTATTTTGGCACGGGGGCAGACAGATTTTACGACCTCTCAAATCAAAAATTACTTTAAAGCCACTCTGGCAACTCTGTGTCGAGATGTCATTCATTACTCTTTTACGTCATGTCTTAAGTCATATTTTCTCCAAATTATATATTACAATAATTAATGTATTTTATAAATGTTAAATAATATGACTTAAATATGATTCAGTGATCCAAGCTCCATGAAAAGTTTACTAAGGAACAGGAACTCTTAGTGTGCCTCCAACTGATCCTTACGAAGCATTCCGACTAATGATTGATGACGAGTTGGTAGATGTTATAGTTCGCGAGACAACGCGAACGCAATAAGAAACGGTAATGCACAAAACGACAAACAAAACTCCAGAATAAAATCTTGGAAAGATTAACAACGGAAGAACTGCTGACATTTTTAGGACTCTTTCTTCACACAGGAACAATTCAACTAAACCGTTTTAAGTGATTATAGGAAACGACACTATTTGTTTAATATTCCATGCTTCATTCATGTCACGAAGTCGTTTTTACTTATTTTACGGTGCCTACACTTTACGTCTGAAACCAGTGAAGAAGACCGTCTCAATAAAATCCGACCATTCATGGATCAATTTAACAATAAAATGAAAACTATTTACTGCCCAGGTAAAGAGCTATCATTAGATGAGTCCATGGTATTGAAGCGCGGTCGGTTGGTGTTCCGACAATATATAAAAAACAAACGGCATAAATATGGCATTAAACTTTATGTTTTAGCAGAACCAGATGGTACGGTGTTGTAAGGACATTGACCAAGGCCGTGAGTTGAACCTGGAATACATACATATACATATACATAACATACAGCTACCTAATTAGCGGCAGCCATTTGAGTCGTGATAGCACAGTGGATATGACCTCTGCCTCCGATTCCGGAAGGTGTGGGTTCGAATCCGATCCGACCTTCAACTTTTAAGTTGTGTGCATTTTAAAAAATTAAATATCACGTGTCTCCAACGTATGTACCTGTATACCAAATTCTTTGGTATGCAGGTATCCTTCACCTTCACTATGACTAAGTTCTGCATCATCATTTCTTTGGCTCCTGAACCTTTTAAGTATACCATATGCTAAGTATCTTTTATTGTTGTACCTTTTATCTAATTGGTCCCAACACATTTGGTGATTTTGTGATGCTATAGGTATGTTTTAATAACTGTTTTGCCTCCCCTGATAGATGTGTCTTAAGGTAATGTAATTTTTGCACTTTATCAATTTTCGAGTTACTTTGAATTAAAGACTTGAATAAATCCTTAAAATTTAAGCCATTCGAATTTCCGGAATATATAGGTATGGATATTTGAGGCAGCTTGACACTTGAGCCTTCCTTGTTATCAGAACCCTGGGAAGTGCTACACTAGGCCTGTGTGTATTTTGTTTTCAAAATTTGTTTTAATTTAGTTTTATAATCAATTTTTATCTCGTCGGCCCTTTCATAACTCACTTGAAAAATATTGATAGTTTTGTTAGTCATCAGTTGTCAATTCTACAATTTTGGTATAATTGTCCATACATGGTACATTCTTAACTGTCCAGCCGAGCTTCTACATACGTATCTGATAACCTACTTTTCGAACTCTTTTTAGAGTTCACGTGAGCTTTTTCAATATTATTAAATATATTGGATTGCAATCTGCTGAGAGCCTCCATCTTGTATTATCGATGGAGGCAAAGGTATCTTCTTTTCTATCTCTAAAAATCTCAATATGAAAGACAACGTTATCATTATCTTAACTTATATTATAATTCAATTACAATCAAAGCACCTTTTTTGGCATAAAAAAAAAACAATTCTAAACTTTGCGAGATTCTTAGGTCAGCTTACTCAACTGATAAAATATGCTTTTAGAAAACCTTAAGCATTTATAGCTTTGTCAGACAGCCGATTCCTTATTTTGTTTACCACATTTCCTGATATGGAAAACACTCTCAATTTCTGTGGAAGGCGGCTTAACAGAAAGCAATGCCTTATACAGTGATTCTAGATTTGGTGATCTCTTCCCAGTCTGTTTAAAAAGTAAGAACTCTTTCTTTATTATAGACTTTGACAGCACCATTGCACTTGTCTCCTCATTTGTCGAAACGCCTTAAATTGCTTTTTCTATCAGTCGGGTTCAGGTTCTGATGGGCTTACTTTTACCAATTCCGACTCATTTTCTGACATTTCAGTTAATTCTACAGTATACAAGCTTTAAAAATGTTTAAACCCCATATCACGACATGGTTGTATTGTGTTTAATACAAAAATATTCACTAAATTTTGCATTTAATACGTCTATGTCATCTTGACTTTCGTCCTTTATAAATTTGAAGGTTGAGTATATATCATATCCATCAGGTCCTACGAGATTAATAAGAAGACTAGCCTGGACATCTTTACTTTCTTCATGCACCCCTGATGCCTTCAAGAACACGTTTAATTGCCTGTACTACTTACGCCACGCGTCAATCCAGCTCACCGGATCGCCTTCCAACACGAGTTCCGCTAGATGCCTCAAGTGTTCAATTTGTATACGAGTATACAAACACTCCAATACTTACACATAAAGTACTCAAACACACTACAGTACTCAAATGTAGTACTCAAATACACAACACTAATCAAATAAAGTACCATAAAAATCTACCGAGACCCCTGGTTTTTACACCACTATGGCGCAGTGGCTTGTACAGAAAGCCCAAGATAACAGTAGAATGATCGGTTGCAGCGATGGAATGTAGTTTTGAGCATCATATGGTCGTAACACATTTTTTCGCGCATAGGAAGTCTATGGCCCGGGAGTAGCCCATGGTAAGCAAGCGTAGTTACGAAGTTATGGCAATTGGGGTCAGTTGAATTGGGCTTTATGTCTATATTAATGTCACCCGTAATAATAATATTTTGATATTTTTCATAGTTAATATAATTAATTTGAACATAATGTTGTTGATTTTGTTTGAATCAAATTAGGTTGTTATAAGATGTTATACTCGCTTCCATTGTCGACGTAGGTATTGTAAATAACTTGTGAAACTTATATATAGTGTAAATGTGACGTATAATAATGTAGGAAAATAAATAGATAGTTTATGTGTATGTAGTTATTGGTGTATATTATATACGAGGTAATGTGTGCTAAATGTGGGTAGATAATAAACTCTGTAAAGCTAACTATGTGTCCTGACTTGTATTCTCCGCATTTTGTATTGCCGACATGCTTTCGAGTTTTATCACTGGCACATTGTTGTCGATTTGCCTCTTCATAAAATTTTTCATATATTTTTGCCACTGGGCACGCACACCATGCAATATTATAATTGACAACATTACGATTATTACTTTTAACAATATGATCTCTACGTTATTCTCAGGCATTTGCACTTTGTGTTCGCTATTGGTAACCTGCGAAATCACTACTTTTTCTTTATTGTTTTGGTTGCCCATAATAATATGTTATTCTGCACTACACTAAAATATATGTGTAAACTGCATTTTTCACCGTTGTAAGGGATACACTGTAACTTTATTATTTAAAATCGGTTACGTATTTTTTGACGACATATATTTTAGGGATTACGTTTTCCTCCAAAATATAAGCTTATTTCAAATAATAATTTTTGTACTTTCCTATTTTCTGACTCTTCATAAATGTTAAGTAATCTTGTTTTTTATGTATCATATTTCCCATTTACTGGCTGTTTCACTAATATGTCTGTCACCTGTTATATATCGTCTTTCCCTAATTTAGATATGACGAACTGAAATTTCGCCTCGTCAGACATCTTCTGCGGATGCAGCACTTCCTCCGCCTGTATAAACCAGTGTCGTGGCAAATCCGTCCAAAATTTAGGAATTCTCGCCGATACCGACACGCCGAAAACTGACACTTCCGGTTGAGCCATTTTAAATTCCTATGTGATGAGTCGTTACTAGTTGCTTGTGCTACCCGTGCACAATAACCGCTAAAAACCCGAGTCTTCTAAAGCATTGGCGTTCAGCTGCTGCAAACAACGTCTTCGTTGCTGCATCAGCTCCCCTCAAGTTTCTTCCGTTTTCTGAGACCAAAATAGCTGGGAAACGACGGGCTCCTGAGGCCGAGAATCGCAGAGGCAGTCGTAAGGTCTTCTGTCAGTTCTATGTGAATGACACGAATAGTCAGTCAAGTAAAGAGCGTACCGTACTTTTTAAAGTCTTGCGTAATCTGGCCATTTAGCTATTAGTGTAGGCAGTAGTTTTGAGACTATGGCAAATGCAAGTTCTGGACTTTGCATATAATCATATTTCTTAAGTGCTCGTAATGTTGACTGACACGCCGCTGTTAATTTTAATTGAGAATGGAATTAAATCACTCTGATAATCCATTGGTAAAGTTTGTAATTTTTTAATGTTATGTGTTGGTTGTCTATAAGTAATTGAGGTTGCCCAAACCTTAGTTGTAGTGTCTTTGTCTTCATTATAGTTTCTGATGAAGTATTGCCGATAGTAATATTCGTGACTGAATCCATGGCCCTCACCCTTCAGTGCACGTCGTAGTCGCCTAAGATTTTCGAAGTCTGTGAACTGGCACACGTTGGTAGAATCCTCGTAGGCGTTCTTGAAATGTAGCCACTCCGTGCAATCGCGTGAGAATGTAGGCAACTCCTGGGAGTGGCTGGTCGCGTCAGAAGCCGATCATCCTTGGAGGGCGACGTCATCACATCCTTGAGTGCCAGTGCCAGCTGCAGGATACTGTTGACAGCTAGTGCGGCGGGTAGCTGACTCGATCCTATGAATCCTGCGCCAGCCGTAGTGTCGCGATTGCCGTCGTTGTTGCCGCCATTGCTGCCGTCACGTGTTCCCCGTGTGAACAATGTTTTGACTCTGCACTCCTTGCGCGACGCGTGGACGGGAATTTTGTAACGTTCGTTTACGTTAGCACGTTTTCGGACGCACTATCTAAGCGTTCGTTTGTTTGTTGCGGTTTTTAGATCTAAATTGGGATGCTGTACTGAACATATTAGAAGAACTTGTTCAAATTTGGCTCGAAAGGATCAGCAAAACGAGTGTAGGCGGCAAACAATGAAACGAACGAGTTTAGGTAAACTGGTGTGCGCGTATGCAATGCAACCCGTTTCATTCATACCATTATTACATTGTAAGAAGAACATAGAACAGATAAAATTATCATGTACGCATACTGATTACACAACACAATAATGGACAATGAGGCGTCGAGTTACATGATCATGAGAGCAGGCCATCTATAGCGTTCACAAACTTTTTAAGAATTACGGTTATTACAGTTAGGTATAAAGAATCTGTAGTTCAAATTATGCAGACATGATCTAACTTACTTGGAATTCTGGATATTAGACTGCTGTTGCTGGTTGACTATATTTTTCAACCTGGTTTGTGGACATCGCTGACATCATGGTTTTTCTAGTAGAATGTTTTATGGCAGTGTTGCACTTTTCTAATGCAACCGCATCTTAGCATTAAACATATTAAAGAAATTATAATGATCAGTCTATATGTTTCCACTTTATATTCCACTGCGCTATAGTGTGCGTCATTAGCGCCGTTTTGGGCAATTACTATTTCTTTGTTTCCTTCTTGTTTGCTATAGATTTTACCCATTATGCATATCTGAATTGCAAGTATGTATACGTTAATAAATTAATAAAGTAAGAGTCTGACAATAAAATATAAACATGAAAGTTGGTTTTTATTCTGAAAGAAATGTGCTTAATTGTAACCTACATATCTTAATGCTAAAGGTTTATATTCCATCAGCGATGCGATTAACTACTTACTATGCATTATATCAAAATAAGAGAAAAATTGTAATTGTAATAATATACAGGGTTACAAGTTAAGTCGACCTAGATCCTCTAGGGGGTTATAGTTTCCATCATTTCTGACTAATTTTTGCATGGAAGACCCTACCCCAAAATAGAGAATTTTTATAGTTATGCTACAATTAAGATTTTTAGAAAAAAATCCGACTTTTTGTCCATTATCCATGTTTTTCGCGAATGTGAATGAGTGTCTTTATTTTATTTTTCTTTGCGATTTTTGCATTCTGGATGAGTTGTTTCATTATTCTAGTCACTAAAATAGTAGCTATATGAATCAACTTGGCTGTAGTAGACGATTGAAATTTTAAAATGGAACAAATTAGTTAAAAATAAATTAATTTAAATTAATTAATAATTCTTTTTATAAATATTTAAAAAATATTGTACAGTACAGTTCTGCTGCAGATGTATTTATTATTATCTATGGTTCCTAAGCTATCCAAAGAGGTCTAACAAGCTAAGATAGCACCAGTATTTCTAGAAAAATCTTTGATTACAAGCTCCCAGTTGTCTGTAAAAAATAACGGTACGCAAGACTCGAATTTATTATTTGGGTAAAAAAACAAAATAAAACAATAATTAATAGTACAATATTTATTCATCTTAACTCATGTTCCACGCGTCCGCCTCTGTTTCGCACACATACCCTCATACGGTGTCTTAATCCACTTTTCACAACACCAGTTGCCAAATTATTTCGAATTTCGTTTGCCGCGCTAATTATTTTGTGCCTCAAAACATCAATAGAAGTTATGGGATTTAGCTCGTTATGAACTCTTCATATGGCCCCATACATAAAAATCCATGGGGGTCAGGTCTGGACTTCTTGCCGGCCACGATATGGGTCCACCTCTTCCGATCCACTTATTTGGGTAAATAGTGTCTAACCACTGACTGACATTTCGTCTGTAGTGTGCGGGGCAGCCGTCGTGCTGAAACCACAAGTCTCGAATGAGATTGAGTGGTACGTCATCTAATAATTCGAAGTTTTCTCTTTGTAATAAAAAAAACTTTGACTCATCTATCTGTCCACAATATTTTCTTAAAAAAAAAAAGGATCCTCTAAATCTGCATTAAGCATAAACCTGCAAAAATCCAATCTTCTCACAGGATCACCTTCTTCGATTACATGTACCGGCGTAGGCTTTTTTAGTGTTTAGCCGGCTTTATGCCAAAATTTTAGGGATTCAAGACCGTAATTGTCTATGGAAATGTCAGAAATGTAATTTAATGTTGGCAATACTACTTGCCTGACATTGACTTTGACACAGCCAATCAGCTGATTTGTTTTGATTCGGAGTACAATTCGGAGAGGAGACTCCAGTTAAGCAGTGAGCCATATATGGGTTGATAATGACGAAGCATTGCTTGTACAGAACTAGGCAGGTGCCCTTGCCAGAGTATGCCATCGGGGTTGTTATCTTTTGCTAGCTCCTTCATCCGTCGAAGGAGTTGGAATGGTTTTTGCTCCCCGAGATCCATCTCACTATTAACTTTTGTAATTGTCGATTTTTGGATTCCTCGTATATCTTTAATAAGCGAGCTTTCTTAGTTGGCGGTGGCTCTATTAATAAATCCATGCTGCTGTATGGCTTCCTTGTTGAGCTTGGGACACTACGATGTCGTACCTCGCGTCGTCTGACAAGTTTTGCGGTGCCAACATTACTATAAACCATACTCTGGGCTGGTCGGTTCCGAAATCCGGTATTTTGGATGAAAGAGTGATGGCGGCCAATTCTGAAGTCGCTGCAGACCTAGTCGCTATTTTCGAAGCCGAGGAATTCGTCATTCTGCTGTCATTTTTCCTTATTTATTTAATGGTCAAAGTTCTGTGTTCACTGATCACGTCGGGGTCACCACTTTAGCAATTTTAGCAAGTCTGTAGCTACTTTGGTACTTACATTTACTATGCGCTAATTATCTGGGGTTGCTATTAATGAGACACTTTAGTGCAGAAACATATTTTTTATAGTTTATATTACAAAAGACCGAATATCGCGCCCCTCCCACTAAATTTGAGCCTCTAAACTGAATACAAGAACAATATAATATCAGCATACTGATAAATTATAGATAGCCAAAACTAGCAACTTGCTGGCCTTTATAGGTGCTTTTGGGTAAATCTTATTGGTCTCACACCAACTTGACCATCTCTTAGTTGGGGCATTATATTTTGTTAAATTAGATGTCCTCCAATTACTTTTAAACAAGTTTTGTTCTTGCACCTTGGTTGGGCTCACCTAATTTAAATAACACTTTAAATCAATTACTTTATCATTGTACTTATCTTTTACAAAATGATACTTAATATCTATATGTTTGCATCGTTTATGAAAATTGGCATTTCTTTTAACACTTATTACTCTCTCTACTTAGGCACTCTGATTGTCTAAATTTAAACACAATGTGTCTTGTTTGTCACATATTTTTAATTTCGCTTTTATGTCGCGCTTTTCATCTATTTCACTGGAACTTTCAACACAGTCCCACAACTCTTGTATGTCAATGTTGTAATCAATGTCACAGTAAACGATAAGATTAGATTTCAAAAAAATCAATAACTTAAATAAAAACTAAATCGTCAACCTACACCATTAACCATAGATTAATTAACATACAAGAAAAGTGAAATATTGAAAGTGAAGTGACATTGGAAGTTTAAGCTACTTTTACATTAGATTCTTACATTTTTAGTGACAATTAATTAATTAATTAAATATTGTAGTAAATTTTTACTGTTATTGAACAGATTTCGTTCAAAATCGTTGAGTGAGCATTGCATGAATCATTAAAATATGATTTGTATTCTAATTTTACTACTTTGTAGTAAAATTACATAAAAATAAACACACACAATATAAAAAACAAAGACATAAAAAACAAAATAAAAACACAAAAAACAAATCAATAAAATACAACCAATATTGACACATTTAAACAATAAACTTTTACAAATGCACATGAATATGAGCACGGTCTGGATAACGAGGTACTGGGTTCGATTCCTGCCTCCAACGTTAATATGTGGTTAGGATAATGAGGTCCTGGGTTCGATTTCAACAACATCCGCTTGTGGCCAGCACTCCCAATCATTGTCATGAAAATCCGCTTATGGTTGTCGATCTCGGTCATTATCATTAACGTGCTTGATTGTGTAGGGTGATTTTGATGAAGGAATTTTGACGAAATTTACATATGTAAAGTGAGGAAACAGGGCTCCATGCACACATTTTTGTTGCACCCTACACATAGTGTCACCACTCTTTTTTCCACACACCACGCAAACGCGGCGCAAGTCGTGTTTACTCAAGCGGTGGCTCACGTCAGTGAATTTATTAAATCAATTCGAAAATCTCGGTGATCTGGAGTAACTGGCAATTATAAAGGAATTTAAAAGTGATATATTTAATAGCCTTTTAAACAATTTTTTGATGTCCGTTTTTGCCCCACCGGGTACATGGCCAAGATCTGATCTTTCTTCTCCACTCCCCCCCATCATAACATGGTAATCCAATATTAGGATGGGTTTAGTGGAACCTCCTTTAGTGCACTGTCCATTACCATGGTATGTGGAGGCGTAGCAACCCTGTTTGTGTCTCTCCATACCATATTGATATAAAAATACTTTAAGATTTAATTAAATTTCGACGAGTGAAATGTTGTAAGTAAGTTTTTACCGCAATGCGCCATGTTGCGTAGTTTTCTCTTCCCGTGAGTTTTTCTATTAGTGTCAGTGAATTATTTGTAGACATACTTTTTCCAGGGCTTTCTGGCCCCGTAACCTAACACTATTATTGCAAGATGCAAAAGGATTTAATATCTGATATAATTTAACAACGTTAGTAATATAAGCCAGATAAGAATAGAGAGAAGACGAAAATTAGAATTGACAACTAATGTCACAGACGCAAAATAACAAAGACAATGTCAAATGACATGGGTAAGGCGGTTTTAAAGTTGACATTTTCAACATTTTTTTGCCAAATACTGTTGATCGTTGATAAATATTTCCTTGTCCACATCTTCTACTTCGCCAGGTTTCCCACAAAACTATTTTGACATAATTTGGTGGTGGTCAAATGCATGATCAGCCGCAAGCATTATGTCTCTATGGAGCTGTTTAACATTACTAGTGTCTTTGTGATTGAGCAATTGCACTTGTAACCACTTTCCTCATAGATAAAATAATTTTTTGGTAATAAGCTTTCTAAATCTGATACAAAATTTTGTATCAGTTGTTAGATTTTGAAGCTTATTGCAGAAATTTTGGAGCAAGTGGTAACGGGATTCAATTATTTCTATTGTCAAAGCGTAATTACAGCGTAATGTCTTACGGTATTTTATTGTGGGGCAAGGCTGCCGATATACAATCTATATTTGTACTTCAAAAAAGAGCAATTCGAGCAATATATCAATTAAAATCACGCGAGTCCCTTCGTCAAAAGTTTAAAGAAATAGGTATACTAACAGTAGCCTGTCAATATATATATAACAGTATAGTCTATGTAAGACAAAATATTAATTTGTACAAACGAAAAGGAGATTTAACCCTCGTCTTACTAGACACGGGCATAAGTTAGTTATTTCTGCATATCGTCTCCAAAGAGTAAAAAAATATTTTGTAGGTTTGGGTGTACTCTTCTATAATAAGATCCCCAAGACTGTGATGGACCTGTCAATGCATAGGTTTAAGCAATGTGTTAAAAAAATTTTTACTTAGTCGAGGGTACTACAACATTGATGAGTTCCTTAATGATAAAGATGCTTGGAGGTCCTTGGATCAGCTTCCACCATCACACAGGATGTAAAACTATAAGAAATGTAAACAGTTATTGTTATCAATCGTAAATTATAATACTGTATGACTTTTTCAAAAGAGCAACTGTTGAGTTTCTTGCCGGTATCTTCTCAGCAGAACCTGCCTTCCGAACCGGTGGTAGAATCTTTACAAATAGTCAACTGACGTGTCAAAAGTGCTTGTAAACTGAGCCTACTTGAAATAAATGATTTTTGATTTTCAAATTTTTGTTAGACCTCTCCTGAATTAGTTTGAGGTAGTTATTGGCATCACTATCTAATATAATTCTGCCATATATCAGGTTATGCATTTGTATGCTTTTTCTAAATCGTTCAACAATAATTGGATGGTGTTAAGCGTTTAACCCTAACGTCATCCAAGTTGAGAAACGAGCATTAAAGTTTCAAACGAGATTTTTGGCTTGATATGTCTGAATATTGAGATATAGTTAAGATTATGGTACCATTTTACTACTCCGCTGCTTTTCCGAATTACGAATTTAGCTTTAATGTACTAAGCTGCTTGGTACTATAATAATTTGAATTACGAGTGTTGATACTGTGGCCGCTTAACTAATCACTAGTTTGTTGTCTATATTATCTGTACTCTATGATCGGTCTCTTCTTCTATTAAACTGTTCTCTGTCAGACGTTTACTTATAGTTAATTAATCTCAATAACCTATTTAAAACTAATAACTGTAAAGCCTTTCAATCTATCAGGTTATGGGCTATCCCGTACCTGCCGGATAAAGTTATTTTTGCATTTAAAGTAATAACTACGAAGTTTTCGGTAAAAGTAAAACCGCGTGTATAACCTAACTATATTTACCGCGCCGCGAGTAATGTCTATTTTTCAGCTATTTACATTGAAATACATTATTATGTCTGCAAATACTGGAATGCTATCTATTGAAAAGTTGATGGGTCGAGACAACTGGCCTAGCTGGAGCTTCGCAGTGAAGTCGTACTTGCAACACGAAGATTTATATAATTGCATTTTAAAAGAACCAGCTCTGAGCCTGATTCCATGAAACATAAAAGCTAAGTCAAAATTAATATTACTGATTGACCCTATTTTGAATGTACATATTCAATATGCTCAAAATGCAAAACAGGTGTGGGTGTAGCGTTATCAATATACATATTATTGTTTAATCATTATTAGCGTATCCACATTAACATTTAGTTCATAGATTATCCACAACTTGACAACATACCAAATTGCTAGCCGACAAGTGGCCCGCACATGTGACGTACACATGTGCAGACCACACTAACAATTAACAACTTAAGAACACATTACGAACCCAATGTATTTGTTAATATTAACTATTAAGTCAGTTGAACAGTAAACGGCGATCGATAAACACGCTTTTCTTTGCCACCTTACCTTCTTACCACACGCGGCAAAGTGGTGACCCCGACGTGATTAATTTATCGATTTGCCTTAATTCAACTCGCGCGCGTTACTAATAAAAACACAATAATGCAAAACGACCCGCGCTACCAATCTGCATCTGAGGAGCAACAAACTACAGCACAAGCGCTTCCAGAGCAGCCCGCACAGCCACATATGTCAGAAGTCACGATAACATCGAGGATACCAGACTTCTGGCGGCAGCGACCATGGCTATGGTTCCACCAGTTTAACGCCATCGTGGACCCTCAAAAGGCAAGTGACCTCCATAAAAGTCAATTATTGATAGCTAAGTTGGGTCAAGACGAATTAAGTGACATTAGTGATTTATTAGATAATATGCCTAATACAGATAAATTTAAAACCTTACAAAATAGGCTTATTTCAATTTATGAGGAGTCAGAGACGCGCCAACACAATCAATCACTAAACGAGATTGAATTGGGCGATCAGAAACCTTCGCAATTATTAAGACGCATGTGATAGATTATTTTATAAAGTAGTGAAAAATAAATATAGCTGAAAGTTGAGCTGATAAGCTGATTGATAATATGTGTATGATTCATTGTGAAATTAGACCTATGAGATAATTATTACGTTAATTAAATATTATTTAATATTTAGATAGTATTTTTGTATTAAATAATAAAGTTTAAATGAAAATACAAACAGTTATGTTACATGACGAATTTCAAAGTTTAGGTGACCAAATATGACGTCACGTGTTCTATTTAAATTGAAATTCAAATATCATTACGTAGAACATAATAAGTCATTTACATTTATTATTATTATTTCCGTGTTTTATATTCTTAATTATACTGTTTCGATAATTCTTCATATATTATTTAAAGTAAAACTTAGAATATAAATCTGACATTATTGTAATTAAAAAATCAATAGAAGTAATAGTTGTCATTATAAAAGTCATTGGAATATGGTAACACTGGTAGGAACTACTAAGAATGATTCTACGTAATGAGGAATAACCTGGCATAGACACGGAGCGTCGGGATACGCGGTATCAAGTAAATCTGTGGTCAGTTTGAGCAGATGGCGTGTGATTGGTCTATTGCAAACAAATGGAGAAGCAATATTAGCCAATAGGCGTTTGGTAAAGGATTGTGATGTTTAGGCTGGATGACGAAATGGCGTCTTGGCCGGTGTGATAGAAAATATTAATTATTGTTGTTGTTATGGTGTCTTCCTGTGTTTCTGAGGCTGTTTTATGAAAGCTAAGTATTTTATATATAATATCTTTATTGTAAACTGTATTTTATTATGTTGTATTGTTGTAACGATAAGTTATAACATCCGAATATTACTAATGTGAAATTAGGTATATTTGCAACGACATTATATAGTACCTAATTACGTCGTTGTATATTTGTATTGTAATAATGGTTAATGTTATTTTGATTTGTCTTGAAGTTAAGACTTAATTGAATTATCTATTTCAAGGTATTAATTATTATCCTATATATTGTAATTGTAATTAACCAATACTTTAAAAGAGCATTTGTTGAGTTTCTTGCCGTTCTTCTCAACAAGAGACTGCACTTTCCGAACTGGCGGTAGAGTCACTAAAATTAAAAGTAATACTGTTCAATTAAAGAAATAAATGATTAATTTGGTCACGATTCTATTTTATTTTATTTAAAATACCTTGACACTCAGTAAATAAGTTTTACTAATATAACATTCAATATATTTATTTTAATAAAATTAAATTGAATTAAGGATACTTATCTTAATAAAGTTAGTCAATTAGATCGGCACAGTTTATTTAAATTTTCATTCAATGATATTATTGGCCATTTCTAAAATGATTTATATCAGGTCTATTACACTACGTGATAAAGTATGTATTAACATACAACGCCTATCAACTAATCAAATTGTTTCTCTATAAAAATACTAAACTGACGGACTTACCCGACTGACGATCTTAGCCGAACTGATCTTACAAGTAACAATAGATATTTATGACAACAAATTATAATTCTGTTCCAATATTATTATTTGTTTAAAAAATCATTATTAGTTAAACATATAAATAAATAATTTCATACATGCGTGACCTCGGCAAAAATCGTATCCCCGAGGAAACTCTAAAACTACTTTGGACCGGTCGTCTCCCACACTCAATAAGAGCGGTCCTCACAGCATGCGACACAGGGGAGGTTAAATTAGATAGTTTAGCTACAATAGCCGACAGAATTTTAGAAAATACTAGAGCATCAGAGTTATCGCCAATATCCAGGTCTGATTCTAAAACCGATACAAGCCATTTAGTATTAGAAATTAACGCTTTAAAACAACAAATCGCAGCGTTAACAACACAAATGAATAATAACAACGGCAACAACCGCGCGTCACGTACCCAATATCGCGATTTCCCGGGTCCGTCTAGGGCGCGCTCTAAAAGCCGTGACAATAGTGTAAGTTTTAGAAAGACAAATTTTTAATAAACAAACTGCTAAGCCAGGCGAATTAGGATATAAGTGTGTGTTACAGATGATTAAATATAAGGCACGCTACAACAGGTAAATGCGAGTTTGGAAAATCAGAATTAAATTTTCTTGGCTATCATATAAGTACCAACGGCATTAAGCCGAGCCAAGATAAGTCCGATACCATTTCAAATTATCCCCGACCAAACACTATAGAGGAGTTAAGACGCTTTCTAGGCATGTTAAATTTTTATAGATTAAGTATACCTAAGGCCGCCGAAATGCAAGCTCCACTAAATGCATCATAAAACAACTCTAAACATAACTCTAAAAAAAGGGACAAAACTTTAATAACATGGACCGAAACGGCGTTAAATGCGTTCGATCGATGTAAGCAAGCCATAAATGAAACCGTTACACTTTCGTATCCCGACACATGCGCGTCACTTATTTTAATGACAGACGCCTCAGATAGTTGTGTAGGTTCCGCTTTACATCAACATGTAAATAATAAATTAGAACCTTTAGGATTTTTCTCCAAAAAACTAACGGAGACTCAAAAACGATATAGTACATACGATAGGGAATTATTAGCAATTTATATGGGTATAAAACATTTTCGACACATGGTTAAATGGCAGAGAGTTAACAATACTGACAGACCACCGTCTATTAACTTTTGCACTCACAAAAAAGGTCTCACCATCTGACTCACTGAGACGTTTAAGGCAATTAGATTTTATTTCCCAGTTTTGTGATAGTATTAAGTACATAGAAGGCGACAAAAACACAGTTGCTGACGCTTTATCTAGGATTAATGAAATTACTATGCCTAGTTTATTTGATTATCATAAGTTAGCTGAATTACAAAAAAGCGATTTAGAGTTAGAAAGCCTCCGCAAACAAGATAATCTCCAATTTAAATTAATTGCCATGCCCGATTCCGATGTTAAACTAATATGTGAAACATCTACTGAGGACGTACGCCCTTATCTACCCATCGCGTTTAGAGAGCTAGCTATAAAAACTTTACATAATGTTAGCCATCCCGGTATTGCAGCCACGAAACGGTTAGTTAAGTCTCGATATTTTTGGTCTAGTATGAATATAGATATAAAAAATTACGTTAAAAAATGTATACTTTGTCAAAAGTGTAAGATACAACGACATACAATTACACCATTAGGAACATTTGATAAGGCTTCCCGTTTATCCCATTGTCATTTAGATTTAATCGGTCCTCTTAAACCTTGTAATGATTATAAATATTGGGTAACTATGATAGATAGAGTAACCAAGTGGCCCGAGGTTGTACCTGTAAAAGATATTACAGCCGAGACGGTCGCTAAAGTATTTTTAGAACATTATACAGGGTGATTCGGTCTTTAGTGCGGATATTTTTTTTCGTGGTTCTGTATCATTAATAGAATATAAATCTACAAACAGTTCGATACATTTTATGTAATTTTTTTTTTTAATTTATGTCTCTAAAATAACAAAATAATGTACATATTATTACTAAACAAGATATATTCAGCTTAAAAGTGATCTGGTGACGTTCTTTAGGTATCAAACGAAAATAAAATAAACGCACAATAGGGTGACCCTAAAATTCTGTTCAAAAGTAAATAACTTTAGCTAACGATAATTTTGTTATTTTTGAGTTAAAAAAAAAAAAGAAAAAATACGTGATCATTAAATTTTGTTTATGTACAAAATATAAAAATATCCGCACTAAAAAATTTTTCTTCCTGTATAGCTAGATGTGGTTGTCCATTAAAAGTGACCACAGATAGAGGTGCGCAGTTTGAGTCAGATCTTTTCAGTCAGTTATTAAAAAAACTCGACATAGAGCGCGCCCGGACAACAGCTTATAATCCCAAAGCTAACGGCATGGTAGAACGGTTGCATCGAACATTAAAAGCTGCTATCATGGCGAAGACGTTACAATTGACGTTGCGAAATAAACAAGTTGCAGTCACATTGAATTTCTTAAAAAAATCAAGTATGAATTTAAGAAATTAACGTCTATTGTTTTTTAAATCCTAGCTCTTTAATTGTATTTTTCTTATCCCATAAGTAAAAGGCAGCCCGCACATGTGACGTACACATGTGCGGGCCACTTGTCGGCTAGCAATTTGGTATGTTGTCAAGTTGTGGATAATCTATGAACTAAATGTTAACACATTCACTGCTTAAGATATTATTAAAATAATTAGGCAGAAACCAAATTTTTTCAAGGCGTATTTTGATTAAGTATATAGGTATGTTTAAAAATATGGATGAAAGTATATTGTTATTATTATTTTTTTAATAAAAAATAACCTTTTTCGGATCCGAGTGTTAGGCACATAGCGCGCCAGGTGCCGGTCACTCGGATCCGAGCGTAAGGGACAGCAATGGTTGGAATGGAACTACTCCACAGATTTCGATAATTCTTTTACATTTTAAATGCTATATTATCCCTAATTTATTGAGGAAGACATTCATAAATCTGAGCGATACAATAATATTTATCAAAAATCAAATCAAAGCCATACAATCAAAAGTATCAGTACGTAATAATTATAAGTTTAATTGAAAACTTGTCACAGAATAAAGGTGAGTCACTCACATAAAGGTACAAAGGAATAAAAAATATTCTGAAAATTTTAACCACATAGGTAACAAAACAATAAAATTTAATGAAAACAATTATGAATGTGCTAGGCAGAAACATTTTGTACAGAAACCTGGAGAACCTTCACATTGCTTACATTCATAAATTGTTTGCACCCTTTTTTTCTGTGATTTGCAACCTTTGCATTCTTTTCGGACCACTTCGATAGTTTGTTTCGTGACTCTTCCTACTGTCTTAACTCTCGTCCGGGTCTTTTCTATTTTTGTGAGTTCGTGTTTCACTTTCAAAACATTGCGTCGATTTACATCATTAGGATCAGGTAAAAGCTTCTCCAGTATCTTCATACGGAAATCATATAGATTTAATTTGTCATTCGCCGAAAATGTATTGTACAAGTGCAATGCATTAGTAAGGCTCATTTGCAGCATATGCACAAACAGCTTCTTGTACCAACGCAGCGTCTTCCTTTGGACTGGATAGTATGCCAACATCTGATCTTGAAGATCAACACCCGACATAAAATTATTGTAATGAACGATTGCCATTGGTTTCACTACTATAGATCCTCTTTTGGAAGTAGTCTCCATCATCTCACTACCGTGTTCTGTAGAAATATACAGAACGTATCGCTTATCCCTCCATTTTCCGACATGAACGCCGTTCAAGAACAAGGATTTGTTTTCTCCCTTTTCCAGTGAAACAGAGCCAATTTCGACGGGATTATCTTTCCTGTTTTTTCTTAACGTTCCTGTGCAGTATGTCTGTCGATCTAGCAATTTCACAGCCAGGCCATAAGAATTATAATAATTATCCATGTATACATGATGGCCACAGTCCAGTCTCTCTTCTAGTAGTTTGAAGACAATCTTACTACTATGTCCTTGCCCTGATGTCTCATCATTAGCACCGGCGTAAACTTGAAATTTCAAGACCGTACCATCTGGTTCTGCTAAAACATAGAGTTTAATGCCATATTTATGCCGTTTGTTTTTTATATATTGTCGGAACAGCAACCGACCGCGCCACAATACCATGGACTCATCCAATGATAGCTCTTTACCTGGACAGTAAATAGTTTTCATTTTATTGTTAAAATGATCCATGAATGGTCGGATTTTATTGAGACGGTCTTCTTCACTGGTTACAGACGTAAAGTGTAGGCATCGTAAAATAAGTAAAAAACGATTTCGTGACATGAATTGTCCGAAGCATGGAATATTAAACAAATAGTGTCGTTTCCAATAATCACTTAAACGGTTTAGTCGAATTGTTCCTGTGTGAAGAAGGAGTCCTAAAAATGTCAGCAGTTCTTCCTTTGTTAAATCTTTCCAAGATTTTATTCTGGAGTTTTGTTTGACGTTTTGTGCATTACCGACTCTTATTGCGTTCGCGTTGGTCTCGCGAACTATAAGATCTAACAACTCGTCATCAATCATTAGTCGGAATGCTTCGTAAGGATCAGTTGGAGGCGGCACTAAGAGTTCCTGTTCCTTAGTAAACTCTAAGCTTTTCATGGAGCTTGGATCACTGCTCCAGGTGGTAGTGGCTCCTTGACCAGAGGGTGAGTTATTGGGTGATAGATAAAAATCATCGGGTAAGTCTGGAGTACGACTTCCAGATCTCCGAACAGCCATAATTGATGGAGAGACGTCATCACGTTCTGGCGAAAGGTTGGGGGTGATCGCATCGGATCTCAGAAGAGATACGCTAGGTGTTGAACTGGTAGGGTTAATTGGTATATCCGGCAAAAAATCTCCATAGTCCTGTACGATATTCGGCGATGTAGGACGGCAGTCAATTTCAGAATTGAATTCAAAGCTACCGTCTCCATCAAATTCCAGTAGTCGAGGCGCTGACTTCGATGCTGAGGAACTATTTAGATCTGGTAACTTCAACGATTGAGTAGAATTATTACGCGTGGGGCCATCCCTAAATGAAGGTCTTAATCGCTTACATTGAATGATAGCCCTTCCATCTGACTCACATAAACCACGTTTTGATGCAGATGAACTTGAAGGTTGAGGTGGTGGTACACAGCTGACTGTCTTTGAGGCAGGTGACCTTTAAATAAAATTAAATGGAATTAAGTACAATTTACTGTTATTATTGAGTTCAATCAATTTAATTTCATAATAAATATTTTTAAGCATTTTTTGATGGTAACTACACCTCTTTGAGACGGTTCAAAGCAATGAGGAATTTGGCTTTTGAGGCTTAGTGATTAAAGTGTCAAGGATGGAATCCTGAAGGAACGGGTTCGATTCCCACTCGGAGATTTCATTTTCCACATTGTTTTCAAATATTTATTGTCATGCGTTCATAACATCATTAGTTAGTCATACCTTGAAGGTTGAGCTAGTGGTATATGGCTTGTCGTCTTTGGGGCAGATGACCTTGAAGGTTGAGCTGGTGGTACACGGCTGGTCGTCTTTTGCTTCAGTCTAGTATCAAAGATACTATCATCACTGCCGCAACTAGAAGAGTCCTCTGAACTTGAAGAGTCTTCATCAGCTCTTTGAGAATACACATCCTCATCACTATAGTCAGACTCATAGTCATCACTTTGCCGACGCTTTTTTCTAGAACTACTCGTAGATTTACTTCCAGACGGTCCAGCCTTATTGTCCATTTTAGTGCAAAAATAGCTTTGATACGATCGTGTGTAAAAGTCACAATTACACTGTTATAATGAAACCAATACGCGTTTTCGTAAGTTGAATATGTTTCAGAGCGGTCGCGCAAACCAACATAAACTCACCTCAAACGCCGGCGGCTTACTGACTACTACAAAATGCACAGGCCGGTCACTCGGATCCGAGTGCGCGGCACCGCTACTATCCCCCCTCCCAACTCGGATCCGAGTAGTGAGCACTAAATGTGTTAATGTGGATACGCTAATAATGATTAAACAATAATGTCGTCGGCAATTAATAAATAAACGAAATGTTTAAGCATTTCGCCATGATAGCAGCTTTTAGCGCACAATGGGTGCAAGAATTGCCATTAGTTCTTTTAGGGTTGCGTACGGCAATAAAATCAGACCTAGGATACAGCCCTACACAATTTCTATATGGATGTAGTCTTAGGTTACCAGGCGATATATTTAACTCAAGCCCTAAAACAAACATCAACGATCGTGAATTCATTAAACAGTTAATTAACAATCTTTCATCCGTTTCTAACCTCACGCATACGGACATACGAACGCGGGACAATAAAGTATTTATCCATCCAGACCTAAATAATTGTTCCCACGTATTTGTTAGAAACGAGGCAAGACGATCGTTGGAGACACCTTATGAAGGGCCATTCCAGATTTTAGACCGTCATTCTAAGTATTACACTTTAGACTGTAACAACAAAAAAGTCACTGTGTCACTTGACCGTCTAAAACCCGTTTATTTATTAATTGCCGACGACATTATTGTTTAATCATTATTAGCGTATCCACATTAACATTTAGTTCATAGATTATCCACAACTTGACAACATATTGAAAATCCATCTGACACACGCTGGGCAGCTCGAGCAGATGCTTATAAAAGCTTAAATGAGTCATTTTCAGAAATTCACGATGCTTTCATTGCTATAGAAAGCAATCCTGCGCAAAAACGTTCTATTGTACGTGAAGCTAAAGGTTTAGATTATATTATAAGGTTCAAATTAGAAAGGCTAGAAACTGCCTTCAGGACCGTGTTTTGGAGTTTTATTATGGTTCACATGAACAAAATTAACAAAAAATTGCTATATTGCAGTGTACTGTACTGTTGTTAAATTGTATGATAGTATAATTCATATAATTTCTACAGAAAGGGGAAATTTCGATAAATATGAACAGCTAGCCTTGGAACTGTCATTAGTAAAAGAATATGAAAAGGACACAAAGAGGATACGGAAGAGAAAGCTCACAGCAGATGAATCTGCTGAAGATATAACTTCTTCATTATCGAGTCGGGAAACATTCTGAGTAACAGTATATCTAGGAATTGTAGACCGAATTGTGGTTGAATTTGAAAAGAGACGCAAAGCGTACAATAATTTTTAATTTTTATCTCAATTTGACAAAGCAGAACCGGCAAAAATTAATGGGATCCTGCCTAAACACCAATAACAACATGTGATATATCAATGGATAGGTCTTTTTATGTACTTTGACTTTTGCTATGGCAGCAAGAATCGGAGTGCTGTTAAAAAAAGTTATAGCAAAAAGAAGTCATACTTTATTTACTTACATAAAAATATAAGAGTGCCCTATGAAATGAAGTCGGTGCACATGTTTTAAAGAAAAATAAATCGTGCATACTACAAGTTATGACTGCAACTAACATTTTTGATATATTTTTATAAGCTTTGAATGTTGTTTTTTTGGTTTCAGGTGAGTTGTTTGATATAAGTCTGGTTAATTTTGTTATAAGTACCAAACTACATAACCTTGTGTGTTTTGAACAATAAAATTTTGGTTTCAGAAACAACACATTCTTGTTTATTTTCACAACTAATTATATCTTACAAAAAAGCTTATTATTTCACTGTTATGGTTAGGTGAGCAATTTATTACAAAATTAACAAAATTTTCACCTCGAAATAAAACCGTCCCTCTTATTGTTTTAAGTTTCTGTCAAATTTCAAATGACTCAAATGTCATTATTGTCTCTGAAGGACAGACAATAAATGCGGGCAAATACAATAACAGAAAATAAGTAGTTTTCTTTACAAATAGAGAAATGATATTTTTTATATTGATCAGGTTGATATTGTTGCCAGTAACCGATATAGAACGTAAAGGTTGGTTAACCATTTTAAGTCGTTTTGAAGAAAAATATTGTCTTTTACGAGCCATAACTTTTTCCACACAATAATTAGGAACTTTTGAAGGCGGTACCAACACATTGATGCATTAACTCAAGCCGTTTTAATCATAAAGTTTTAGGATTTTCAGACGGTTCTATCCCGTGGTTCTTTCAGAAACGTCTTTAATTAATACGCTACTGGCTTGGCTTATACTTGGCTTGCTTTCAAAGTCATCAGAAGGTAGCACATACGATGTTGTTTTTCGCTTTTTAGTTTATTGTAGTGATTTTGAAGTCGGTTTAATTTTTTGTTTAAAAGATTTTATTTAAATTGTGTTTGTTATTCTCTTACTACCTTCTTATAATTTTTCAATTAATAATTCAAAACTTATTTTTTTTATTATTAATAACATCCACCACCAATCCTAGTGTGTTAGTGGCTAATAGTGTTGCAGTCTAAATGATAGGCAGCGGCGGTCTTAGGAGGGAGGCGAACGGGGCGTCGCGCCTAGACCTAACAACTAAATTTTCTTATTTAAAACTTTTGATTTTAATGCTTAATTATGTATTAAGGTACATTAAAATATAGTTAGTTAACTAATTCAAAACATACTCGAAAAATTCATTATTTAGTGCTAAAACATCGCGCCACAAAACACTTGTAGATCTGTTTTTGTTTTATATTCGCATAGAACTCGGGTCAGGAGTGCTAATCTGTAATGATCTTTTTTTAATGCGCAAGTGCGAGTTGTGAATTCACCTCTATCTCCTCTGTGTAATATACAATTCATGGCAAATCACGTGACTCAAATTTATGAAAAAAAAAAAAAATTACTCAATTAAGTATAATTGATTGTACTCACGACGTTGCTACAATAATTTAGGTTGATTTGTCATATTGAAGGCTGAAAGTAAATTGAAAAAGACTAATATTACGTACAAATAGGGTTAACTGATGCTAATTTCTAATTGTAGGCTTAACTTTTATTGTATACGGTTGATCTCATTAATGTTTAATTAATTAAAATGTGTCTTAAATGTTACATTTCAAAAAAAACATGTTTGAGTGTCATTACCGCTCAAACCTGTTTTTTTAAATATTTTTTTTCTTGTAATAGGTCAAAGATATAAGATTTTGTTGTTAAACTATTGATTACTTGATAATTAAAGAACATGTTACATTTTATGTTTTTGATTTATAATAAATAGTTTAAAAAAAATGCAATGTTTTTCTTAAGTGAACGCCATTCCCCCTCCCTACCCTATAATTGATTGTACTCACGACGTATCTCGTGTTGAGCAACTTTCAATTATTATGAGATTTCATAATACAAATACAACCAAAATTGAAGAACATTTTATTGGTTTCTTAACCGTCGAAAAAACCATAGCTGAGAGTTTGATGAATTATATTATAATCACAGAATTAGAACAGTTATGTATATCATTGCAAAACTGCAGAGGTCATGGATTAATGGTGCCAATATGCGGGGTGAAAAAAGTGGTGCCTATAAACGTATTATGGAAATAAATCCACTTGCTTTTTTTAACTTTTGAGACTCACAGCTGGAATATCATCCTAGGAGATGCAGCATGATCTTGTGTCCTAGCAAATCTTTCTTAGTTTGCGTAGACGACGTAAAAAAAGCATTTTGATTATGAAGGGGAAGATGAAGCTCATGAGTTGAATGCAGAAGAGATTTTCAAAATCAACTATATTTATTATTGTCGACATGGTGCGAGCAAGCTGCCATCAGGTTCGAAGCACTTAAACATCATGAGAGCATAATTATTTAGTTCATGACCAATATAAAAAGACTATAGGAAATTAGTGATAGTGAAATTTAAAGCAATACAGCATCTTGCAAATATCTATAACAGTAGGAGAATCAAATCAAATCAGAAATCATTTATTTCAAGTAGGCTCAGTTTACAAGCACTTTTGACACGTCAGTCGACTATTTGTAAAGATTCTACCACCGGTTCGGAAGGCAGGTTCTGCTGAGAAGATACCGGCAAGAAACTCGACAGTTGCTCTTTTGAAAAAGTCATACAGTATTATAATTTACAATTGATAACAATTACTGTTTACATTTCTTATAGTTTTACTTCCTGTGTGAAGGTGGAAGCTGATCCAACGGGCTCCAAGCATCTTTATCATTAAGGAACTCATCAATGTTGTAGTACCCTCGACTAAGTAAATGTATTTTAACACATTGCTTAAAGCTATGCATTGGCAGGTCCATCACAGTCTTGGGGATCTTATTATAGAAGAGTACACCCAAACCTACAAAAGACTTTTTTACTCTTTGGAGACGATAGAAATAACTAACTTATGCCCGTATCTATCATCATGTGATAATCATGTGATATTGGTGGACATGAACTGTACGAAGAACTGAATATATTCATCCGTGTGTATGAAGGAAACAACGACATTATCTCGGTGTTGAAATACTTAATGGAAAAAAAATAGCTGAAGTTTCCCCCCTATAGAAATTGTCCTGAGAATTATAATTTTTTTTTCGTGTTGAGTAAGTGCCGATGGCTCCATGTGGTAACACTACGGCGACACAGGGGGGTTTTGGCGAGCGCAGAACCATTGCCTGATGAGACCCGAAGGCTGAAATAAAGATAGAGGACGGAACGACTCTCTAAGGGCGTTTCCTCTGAGACTCACACCTCGGCTTAGCTTACCGTGACACGAGTGAATCATTGTCGGTCGTCATGTCATCTTTTTGCTTTGCTTTTTGCATTTGCTATTTTTTCAACCAAAAATGACGTAGCTTATTTTCGATTGAAAAAATAGCTCGTTATACATATGTATCATTGGAATTAATTAATGATTTTAGTTTTAGAAAAACATCAATTATAAAATTTATAATCTATAAAATATTTTAAATTTTGTAAAATGTTTTAAAACTGAAATTTTACATGACAAATGCTGACAAATGCCTAAACCAAATAACTAGACCTACTTTCGCATTACATACGAGTACTTTCTATGGAAGACAAAGGGCCTCGCAAAAACCTACCGCCCGGAGCCTCGCAATGGGTAAGAGCGCCACTGATGACGGATAATGTAAGCATTAAAACCAGCATATGTAATGACGAGTATTTTAAAGAGGTACGGCATGATTTCTTTATTTCTGAGCTCGTAGCAAACTTGCAGCAAGAATGGCTGTGTAGTTAAATTCACAGATGACGGCTGTAAAATTTTCAACTGTAAACATAATCTAATAGCGACTGCAACATTAATAAATAATATGTACAAACTTGATACTGTTACTGGCAGTGCATGTGCTGTTTTTTCTAATGAAAGCAATACTGATTTGAGTAAGTACTTGGAATAGACGAATGGGACATTTAAACATGCAAGATGTAAATAAGTTAGAATTATGTACTGAGGGTGTTACATGCCGCTACGCTCGTCGCTCCGCCCGTATTGGACTCGCGGCCTTATTCAACACGTGTACAACCCGCGGCACGTAACTTTAGCGCTGACCGTTTATGCGCAGAAGTCTAAAATACGGTATCGGAGGGGGGCTACAGGTATGAAGGGCGGGCGTGCGTAGCGTCCGTAGCGGTGATTGGCTCTCTAGTCGTATTCGGTCCCCTGCACTGATACGACGCTCCGCGAACTCCCAGTGTACAGTCGTGTTCTGAATTGTTTTGTTATTGCTATTAATTTTTATTGTTGGTTTTCGTTAAGTTTATTTGTTAAATATATATATTTTAGTTTGTTTGAGACTTTACAGTGAATATGTCTAGAAGAAATACTGTTTTGAGAAGACAGGCACGGAAAATGGTGCATGACGTGCATTGTTTTTTTAAAAAGAGAATCTTCTGAATTAATATATTCTTTAAAACAGCTCAAAAGTGAGATTGGCGAAGCTACGAGTATTTTATCAAATCATTTGGACAGCTGCACTGGAAATTCTAGCCAGATAAAACAAACTGTAGAAGTTATTAAGGCAGGAAATTTGAAAATAAATAATATAAATCAGTGCTTTAGGGAAAATCCAAAAAAGGACAGCAGAGTCTACAAACACGTCAATTGCAACAGTAAGGAACATCTTCACTCAAGCCAATAGTTCCGATTTGATCACAGTGTTTAGAACGCCTGGCAAGAAACGTTCCAAAGCAAAACCGATCACAAATATCGATAACTTCGACCAAGGTGTAATAAAGAGGTGCATTCGTAACTTTCACCAGACAAATAACGAACTTCCCACCGTCGGAAAGCTGAAAAGGCAGCTAGAAGAAGACATAAATTTCAAAGGCTCAGAAAGGAGTCTTCGACGAATAATTAAGACACTGGGGTTTCGGTGGAAAAACACTGAAAACAATCGGAAAGTGCTAATTGAGACTTCAAATATACGTCTGCTACGTATTGAATATTTACGTAAAATGAATCAATATCGCCAAGAAAGAAGGTCTATTGTTTTTACAGATGAATCTTACGTAGATTCATCACACTCTTCTTCAAAAGCCTGGACCGATGGTACTACTAAGGGTCTCAAAAAACCAATTTCAAAAGGGCAGCGAGTTGTCATTGTACATGCAGGGGCTGAAACTGGGTTTATACCCCATGCGTTACTTACTTTTAAAGCTGGCACCAAATCAGGCGATTACAAAGATAATATGAATTACGAGAACTATGAAAAATGGCTCAGAACTCAGTTAATGCCTAACCTACCCCCAAATTCCGTCGTGGTAGTCGATAATGCGGCCTATCACAATAAACAGTGGGGTCTTGCACCAACCTCTAATTCCAAAAAAGCAGATATGCAAGCTTGGCTGACTGAAAAAGGTATACAGTACGAGGGAACACTCCTTAAACCTCAGTTATACAATTTGATCAAGGCAAATAAGGAGCGATTTAAAACATTTTCGATTGACCGAATCCTAGCTGAACAAGGCCATCAAGTGCTGAGATTACCACCATACCACCCAGATCTAAATCCTATCGAAATGGCATGGTCCGATATAAAACAATATGTAGGTAGCAAAAATGTGAAATGGAGTATTTCTAAATGTATAGAGCTAATAGAAGAAAAAGTATTACTAATGGGTGAATGGGATTGGCAAAAGCTATGCAAAAAGGTTAAGGATATAGAAGAGCAATATGCAAAAAGTGACCATGTCGTGGATTTAATAACAGAAGAATTCGTTATTCGCGTTGATGGGGATAGTTCAGAGGAAAGCCTTGGTGAGTCTGATAACGATGACACTGTTAGTACCGAGGACCGAAGTAGCCCGGAGTCCGGGCCCTCAACAAGTAAAAAGTCTTGTCGAGTTACCATTGAAGGCGTGTTACCATTGTCTGATTCAGACTAGACTAGAACTTACATATCTAGACTTACATTTATCTGAATTAAAAAATTATAATTGCAATAATGTTTTTATTTTTTACATTCTATATACTTGTTAAAAAAACGATGTCTTTGAAAATATTTGGAAATTTGAACTATAAACTACTCGTATAACACCTACACTGTGAACTTTGTAATATAGAAGTAATAACCACAATATTTTATTTAATAAGTATAATATAATTATGCGTGCGTGACAGTACCTATGCACAGCTATACCCCACATTTCGTTTATAGCTAGACTTACTATTTAACATAAACATTAAAATAATGTCATTAAAATTATTTACTTATTAATTAATAAACGTAATAATTGTATTGTGTGCGCGACAGTACCGATGCGCAGCTATCCCCACCGTGTTTCGCTCAGCGCTAAAGTTACGTGCCGCGGGTAATAAGTAACTAGACCGCTGATTCGGCAAATCGCACGGGTGCATAGTGACATGGAAAATTACCACACTTCTTCACTTACGCTCGAATACGTCGTTAGTTTAATTAATTTGTAATTTTTATATTAATAAATTCATTTTTAAGAACCAAGAACTCTTTCTTCTGGACACTCCTGCATCGGCGAACGTAAATGGCGCAGTTAGGGTAGAATCTCGGGTCGAGTCGTGAGAAATAGTGCCAACTTCGCATCGTCTTCTCACCTCGATAGACTTTCAAGTTTCACCGAGATCGACCGTGTAGCCACGCAGTGAGGATTCCAGAAACAGAATCGAGTCAGCAAGAAAGAATGTTCACGTAAGTACGCTGAATTTTCCAGTGTCCTACATCCTTTATTAAACACCTAAGTAGTAATAGTATTTTTTTTTAGTAGATTAAATTATTATTCAAAATTTTCCACTCAAGGAAAGAACCAAAACCTAGCGTTAGTAGTAGGCTTAAGGACCAGGACTCTATGCGTAAAATAGATAATAATATGTCCGACTTAGAGAATATATATAAAGCTCTCCGCTTAGTCCCGGACTTTGACGGGAACCCGAGTACTCTAACTAGATTTATTAAATTATGTAAAGTACAAGGATCGTTGCGACATAAAAAAGTGTATTCTATATACAATATACATGCAGCAATTAACCGATAGAAATGTACTGTAAAGTACCAAGCGGAAAAGAAGCCATCAACGAACGAACAGTAACAATAACGTTCAAAGGTCAACTGAAAGAACAGTTTAAAACGGACCTTACAAACTCGTCGCTTTCTATCAAGCAACAAGAAGATGGCATTGGCACCTCGTAAACATCAGTCATAATAAACAGTGGGGATTTAACTCTCAACTGGGAAGAATTATTCGAGAAGGAACCTACAAAACAACAAGCATTAACTGCATGGCTTGTTTACGCGAGTATATTTATTTCGGGGATGGTCGTATTACAGGACATTCTCAGTGACGAACATATTAAGGCTTGTAAGTGCGCAAGTCACGTGTGTGGAATGTTCGGGATCGATGAATGGTCGACGCAAATTTACGACCACGCCAAAACGGGCAAATTTTATACCGATGGGAAAACACCCACAACACTAATAACAACGCCTTAACAATTTTTAGCTATGGAAATGCTTGCAAGAACGCCTGAATAAATTATAAATTCGATTTATAATTTATATGCAATATACGGAAAGGATAACGTATCTGTAGGGAGGTGGTCAGTACTTCTTCGGCATCTTCATCCGAAGATGACGAAGAACCGACACCTGCCCAAGGCAGCAGCCACGCAGAGGCTGAAGGATGGACAGCAACGGGGTCTCTGCAGACTTTTCCATTCAGTGTGTCATTTCAGCATTGGTCCAGCTGAGTCCCCTATCGATTTTTTAAATTTATTATTTAGCTCCACATTTATGCCCATGTTAATATCAAGCGTCAACACTCATGGTTTAAGCCTGATGTTAGAAAGTACAGGCCCCAATAGTAGGTCTTTAACCTGGAACAACGCCAACGAAGTCGAAATACGTGTTTTCTTGGCGTTACTTTTCCATATGGGCCATATGACAGTAAATAGGCTCAATAATTATTGGAGTACAGAACATATTATATAATTTGTCTTTTAAACAATTCATGTCCCGGGACCGATTTCTGTTAATACTTCGCAATCTAACTTTTTCCGATAGTAATTCATTCAGTCACACTGACCCTAACAGATATTGCAAAACAATAATAGATTTTTTAAACTCACTTATGAAAACTTTAGTAAATCCTCCTAAAAATTTATTTGACGAAAGTATTGCACTGTAGCGAGGACGATTTAGAATTAGACAATATATTAAAGCAAAAGGCATAAATATAGAGTTAAATTATATGTACTTACAGATACAAATGGCATAATGCAGAAAATGCATATGTATTGTAGATCAGATGATACTGTACTTAAAGGCAAAGGCCATGCTGATAAAGTAGTAATGATGCTTATGGAAGATTACCTAAACACAGGGCGCTCTCTCTATACAGACAACTTTTATAATAGTGTGACACTAGCAGAAAAGTTGTTGCAACAATGCACATATTTAACAGGCACGCTTAGAGCTAATTGAGTAAGGAATCCAGTGATAACTAAGTCGAAGATCGCAAGAGGCACATTGCTTACTAGATCGAATGCACGTGGTGTATGCGTCACCAATTATAGGGATAAAAGGAATGTATTGATGATTTCGACTGAACATCACTCTGATTTCGTTGAATCTAGAAATAGATATGGTCAGGTTAAACGGAAACCAAAAGTTATAGTAGAATATAACAAGTATATGAAAGGTGATGATCGAAAAGATCAAATGTTATCATATTATCAGTCATATAAGAAGTCAACCAGATGGTATAAAAAAATAGTAATACACGTAATGCAAGTTATGCTCCTAACTGTTTCATGATGTTCAATGAACAAAAGAAACGGTCTAGTGACAATAGTAGATCCATGTCATTTTTAGATTTCCGGCAAAATGTAATAAAAAGGTTATTAAAGCTTGACACACCGACTGACAGACTAACTGAGACTGAGGTTTCCAATATACCTTCTACTTCATCATCACAAGGTGTTAGAACAAACACCCGAAATGATATACACTTGCGTAACCATACAATAGCTTACTTGCCTAAAAACGATAAATACAAAACCAAAAGAAAAGATTGTGCGCACTGCTTAAAAAAAGCGAAATATTCGCAAAGCATCGTTATTTTATTGTCCCCTTTGCATAAAAAAAACCTAAATGCGTGACCTTCCAAGCACTTATCATTACACGACAAATCTGCTCCCAATAACCCAATCCAGCATCTGTCACTCATACCTGCTCCGACCTCATTAGAGGTCTGGATGAATTCCAAGACAAATTGTACAAAATATTGTTTAACATTTTGAAAAATAACGACATTAATGTTGCACATTTTGCCCAGGTAACGAATAGGTAGTTCATGCACTAGCAATGAATGACTTAAAAGAAGAATAATTTGATCTTTTATGGCGTACCATCAACAAGAAAAACGATGATGATGTCATCGTTAATAGAGTGTCAATTTATTTTTTGCAGATTGACAGGTCTGATACCGAATTCGAGTTTCAAGTTTAGTAATCTATTGCACAGTTATGCGTGTTTCATGGACGAATGCAAGTTGACGGAAAATCAATTCGAACAGTGGAAGTTATTGGCTTCTGGAATGCCTATGTCAACGGATGTAAAGTACAAGGATCGTTGCGACATAAAAAAGTGTATTCTATATACAATATACATGCAGCAATTAACCGATAGAAATGTACTGTAAAGTACCAACCGTGTTACGACCGCTGTAGTCCAGTAGGTTGCAACGACAGCAATGATCCAGTGCCCTGCTCTCATCTAACCTTGGACGGCAGAATGTGCTTGTTCAGCGCCCTACATACTTCGTTCCGATGGATTCACGTAGCGATTAACGTAGTTAATTACGCAAATGAGTATCAATATAAAAGAGGAGAATACGCGATGGAAGGCGCTCTTTGATCAATCTCCGATCGAGTGGGACATCTGATTAGGATTAGGCTCTCTACATTTCGATCGCCGAAATTAGAGTTTTCTAGTTATTATAAGTTTTTTTTTTGTAATATTTTATTTAAAATAAATATTAAATAATCAGTCGCGTTTGCATTCTCAACCCTGCTGCCCCAAAACGTAAGTAGCAATAACGTTCAAAGGTCAACTGAAAGAACAGTTTAAAACGGACCTAACAAACTCGTCGCTTTCCATCAAGCAACAAGAAGATGGCATTGGCACCTCGTAAACATCAGTCATAATAAACAGTGGGGATTTAACTCTCAACTGGGAAGAATTATTCGAGAAGGAACCTACAAAACAACAAGCATTAACTGCATGTCTTGTTTACGCGAGTATATTTATTTCAGGGATGGTCGTATTACAGGACATTCTCAGTGACGAACATATTAAGGCTTGTAAGTGCGCAAGTCATGTGTGTGGAATGATCGGGATCGATGAATGGTCGACGAAAATTTACGACCACGCAAAAACGGGCAAATTTTATACCGATGGGAAAACACCCACAACACTAATAACAACGCCCATATCAATCGAAAAAATCACACTGCTAATGACAGAAATTCAGATATTATTCTACTTTTTAGCTATGGAAATGCTTGCAAGAACGCCTGAAGGACGCCTGAATAAATTAAAAATTCGATTTAAAATTTATATCCAATATACGGAATATACAATATATTTCAGGAATCGATAAAGCAAAGATTCGAAAGGGCAAAAGCGAAATTTCAAAAATGTCACCCAAAAATGATGACGGACGAATTTCAAGACAAATCGTACGAAACATTGATAAAAATTTTGAAAAATAACGACATTAATGTTGCACATTTTGCCCAGGTAACGATCATGCAATTGCAATGAAAGGCTGGAAAGAATAACCTTTATCTTGAACAGTGGAAGTTATTGGCTTCTGGAATGTGTGGCCACAGTCAATATAAACATAAGGTATAAATAATAAATATAATTAAATCAATAAGCAAACCAAGATAATACTACATGTATAGAATAAGTGTTTATACATCATTTTATGTTCCGCGGTTACGGCCTAGAAAACTACACGTCTAATACTAGTAAGCACATTCTATTATGACGTAAATGAATCTTGTTAATTGTATAGAATCATTTAGTATATAATATCTTAAGTATTGTAAATATTTACGCCATTATAGTATAATACACAACCGTGTACACTCCGTGGTTTAATTTATACCAAAACACGCAAGGTTGGTCTGCCCGAAGACTAATCGTAATAGAATGCCTATGGCAACGGATGTACAGTACAAGGATCGTTGCGACATAAAAAGTGTATTCTATATACATGCAGCAATTAACCGATAGAAATGTACTGTAAAGTACCAAGCGGAAAAGAAGCCATCCACGAACGAACAGTAACAATAACGTTCAAGCGTCAACTGGTAGAACAGTTTATAACGGACCTTACTAACTCGTCGCTTTCCATTAAGCAACAAGAAGATACCATTGGCAACTCGTAAACATCAGTCATAATAAACAGTGGGGATTTAACTCTCAACTGGGAAGAATTACTCGAGGAGGAACCTACAAAACAACAAGCATTAACTGCATGTCTTGTTTACGCGAGTATATTTATTTCGGGGATGGTCGTATTACATGACATTCTCAGTGACTAACATATTAAGGCTTGTAAGTGCGCAAGTCATGTGTGTGGAATGGTCATGGTTGACGCAAAATTACGAGGCTGAATGTGCCGAAGGGCAAAATTCAATATTTAAAGAAGAAAGCCCAACATAACAAAAAGAAAACCCAGAACTGGCGGATGCAACTGGTGAACTTGGACTCTCGCAGTGAAGTGTGTGGTTTACAGTGCATGCTGCTGGTCTGTACCCTTATTATACGCCGCCATATGTAATCGAAGGAGATCCTGTGAGAAGATTGGATCTTCTCAGGTTTATACTTAATGCAGATTTAGGGGAACCATCCTTTTTTAAGAAAATATTGTGGAATTTCAAACTTGATAAAGACGGCATTACAAATTACCACAACGCTCATTATTGGGCCCGGAAAGCTCAAGAAAATCCCAACAAAAAACGAACAAAGGGATCACAAAGACGATTCAGCCTAAATGTATGGATGGGCATAATTTCAAATTATTTGAGTGGGCCCTACTTCCTCCCCAAAAATTTAAACGGCGAAAGTTACAAAAACTTTTTAAGAGAAAACTTTCTCGAATTATTAGATAACGTACTACTCAACTCAATCTCATTCGAGACTTGTGGTTTCAGCACGACGGCTGCCCCGCACACTACAGACGAAGTGTCAGACAGTGGTTAGACACTATTTATCCAAATAAGTGGATCGGAAGAGGTGGACCCATACCGTGGCTGGCAAGAAGTCCAGACTCCCATGGGTTTTTATGTATGGGGCCATATGAAGAGTTTATAACGAGCTAAATCCCATAACTTCCATTGATGTTTTGAGGCACAAAATTATTAGCGCGGCAAACGAAATTCAAAATAATTTGACAACTGGTGTTGTGAAAAGTGGCTTAAGACACCGTAAGGGCGAAACCAAAACACTATGGTGTGTCTGGTGTGTCGTCCGATCGCAAAAATCTACGATGTCGCACAACGCACCGAGCAAATTTCCGATGCGGTGCCGTACCGTGCAAGCTTGCGACGCGATGACGTAATACCGCTCAGTCGGTGTCCACACTTCACTACGTCCGCGCGTATGAACTTCAACATGACTGATTTGTTTAAAAATTAATTATATTTCCTTGCATCGTTCTTCATATATGATCATATGAGTCCTCTTTCTAGTTACATGGTAACATCGCACAGTTTTTAGAGAATTTTAAAACAGGTAACACAGATAATGTGCTACTACACGTAGTGGTAACTCCATCTTGTGTGACGCTCAATCTTTTCTTATGCGCGGTAACAATCGCACGCATGTTCAGCAAAATGCCGAAAAGAAGTGCGCAGTCTCGTATCGACAAATACAAGAGCAAGATACGGAAAAAATAAGGCGAAGATCATATCTCCGATAGATTATTGTGTTATTTATTATTTTTATTGATGTATCATAATAAAATAATTTAATAAACGAATATTGTTTAAGATAAGCCATGGCACAAAAAAATAAGATGTTGAGAGAAAGGTTCAAGGAATCAAAACAATTACAACGTAACATTCAAAATAACGATCCTAACTTAGACTTATTACTTATCCTATGATTGCTGTCAGAATTGGTTGGATTTTCCAACAATCTTACATTTGCAAGATCTTGGCTAGTTAATCAATCATTAAATTATTTTGATTTTGAAGACATAAACATTTTGTCGGGCCCATCAACATTAAAAATTGAATTTAATCAGCAGCAACACTATCAGAACTTAGAAAGCGGCAACAAAAGTTTATCAACGAACACTTTGATAACATTAATAACAGTGCCAATTGCTGAACATAATGATTTGACTGAAATACCATCCACCTTTTTTTACCAGCAAGAGTTGGTGACGAACAAAGCTTTTCTAAATTAAAAATAATGAAAAAATATCACACAGAATAGATTATCTGGATTGGCTATGTTTTCAATAACCTATAATAATAAAATAAAAGACGTTCGCTTGGGTAACAGAGGCCTGTATTGGCCTACATTCGTAATGAATAAGGGGTAGGTGTGAGGCTTGTTGTTTAAAGGGGATGGCTTTAAATTTTGCGTTGTTTCGAAGCTTCTGAAGAATGTTATCCACCAAGTTAGCGACTTCTTAACTAGCCCGCCACCAGAAAACAAGTATCTCTTCATTAAGGAAAGACTAATTTAATGCTATGAAGAAAGCGAGTACCAGCGGTTCCAGAGAATGAGATTACTGTCAAAGATGGACTTGGGGTATCAAAAACCTACACAACTATTGAGAAGGGTGCAGGAAGCAGGTTTCGGAAAAATCAACGACGAAACACTCCGGCTACAATGGATGAGGCGACATCCTCCGTCCATAAATGCAATCCAAAATTGCATCGCTGCGCAGAAGTGGCAAACTAACTAACAAAATGCAAGAGCCGACGCAGTAGATATAACGTATCTATTGACAGAGTGAAACCAGCGTTTCTTTTAAACATGGAATTTGATGAACGTGACGATAGCGGGGTAGGAAGCGACGTATCAGATGAGCGATGCGTAATCAGCCAAAGATTGCCACAGCGCAGGAAACAATATATCAATGACCAAATCAATATGGTCCAAAACAATGCCATCACAGACGTGAGCGAAATTACCACAAGGCTAAAAGAGAACTCACCATCTAGTCGGGTCGCTTGGTTTACTGTCCCAAGTGTGTGTGGTAGAACCCTCGGTCATCACCAACATAGTAACTCATCTTAAGTTGATTACTCCTACGGCTATATAAAAATAGATTGGGTATTATATACAACGTGTCCCAAAATTCAACGATAAGCGGGCGCCAAAAGATTGACCTGCTCATGAGCACTTAAGGAAAAATAATAAAAAAAATATACCTAAATTTTTTTTTTAGTTACAAAATAAATTTTAAAATTCTTTGAAAATTTACACCTTGTATGATATTTTGAACTACCGCAGCTACAATTTCTTAAATATGCTTAAGATTTTTTTTGTATCGGAACCTAAGTAGTACTACTATTCACCACAACTCTTAAAAACACCACAATGCCCGCAGTTTTTACACAAAAAAATATCAAAATATTTTTTTTCCCTCAAATTTTTAAAGATTTTTACTTTCAGTCTACTTTGACTCATGGTCTTGCAAAAAAAAGTATGAACACCGCTATGGCAAGTTATTTTCAAAGTTGACGCAACTAATCAAGATTTCAAAATAGTATAATACCCTAGGATAACTAGTCGCAAAAAAAAAATATGCGTACCATTTGTAAACAAGAACTAAATTTCTAAAATGTTTTTGCTCCTAGAAATCACTTTTACTTTATGCACAAAATGATGTGAGTCATACGTTGCAATTTCCTAGAATTTTAATGGAACGAACGATAACATTTAAAAATAAGAGAGAGAGAGAGAGAGAAAGATAGCGATAAGTATACGTTAGAGAGGGATAGACAGATGTTCTTTGTTGAATGACAATGATGCAGGTAAAGAAAATCCTGTTCCCAGCAAGTCAGTACGCTCTGCTCCTTTGTTTACTGCGCAACTTTCCGTATTCAATTGACGTGGCTCTCGTACTAACGACTTTTGGCTTTGCATTTTGGACTGGACTTAAGTGATCTGCAAACTGAACTGACCTGGCATTATTTTGGACTGTGCCTGTGTTTTGTGAATTGGACTTTTGGTGTATTTTGGACTGTTTAGCGTTATCATGCCGCAACCATACACGCCGATGGAATACGCTAACATGCATCTCATTTATGGAGAATGTCGGTGCAATGCTAACGCTGCTAGCAGATTGTATCGAGAAAGGTACCCAAACGCTCAAAGATATCCAGATTATCGGGTATTTATGAATGTGCATCAAGCGTTTTCGGAGGGTCGTTTGCCGTCAGCTAGAAGAAACGCTGGAAGACCTAGATCGGAATGCGATGAAGAAGTTCTCAATGAAATAAACATTGATTCAACTACCTCAGTGCGTGCCATAGAAGCAGCTACGGGAATCCCAAAAAGTTCAGCACATCGAATACTAAAACGTCATCGGCTACACCCATATCATTACAGACGTGTACAAACGTTACTATCACGGGACTATCCACTGCGGATCGCATTTTGCCGAGTGATGCTTCAAAAGCATCGGGAAGATCCTCAGTTCTTGGATAAAGTACTATGGTCGGATGAAACAACCTGCAAGAAAGATGGCTATTTAAATCTTCACAACCTACACAGCTGGAGCAATGAGAATCCGCACCTGATGAGAGAAGACAAATCCCAATATCAATTTAAGGTCAACTTATGGACGGGCATTTTAAATGGAAAAGTGATTGGGCCTTTTGAATTACAAGGAAACTTAGATGGGGACAGTTATTTGAACTTTTTACAAAATGATTTGCAAGAATTACTAGAAGACGTCCCCCTAAGCGACCTTCAAAATATGTGGTATCAAAATGATGGTTGCCCAGCTCACTACGCTCGTCCTGTGAGACAATACCTAGACCACGAGTATCCGGGGCGTTGGATCGGGCGACTTGGTCCTATCCTATGGCCACCCCGATCACCCGACCTAAACCCCCTGGATTTCTTTTATTGGGGTTGTCTCAAAGACAGGATCTACGCAAAACCGATTACGACATTGGACGAGCTTCGGCAAAAAATCACTCAGGCTGCGGCACATATCAATGCTAGAAGATATGCGCGAAAAATAAAACGGTCGTTTTTAAGGCGATGTCGTGCCTGTATTAATGCCGGTGGAAAACAATTCGAACATTTACTTTAATGTTGTGTAATTAAAATAACAAACACATTTTTGGAACATAGTAAAATTTATTACTAACAACAAGAACAATTAAGAAATTTGGTTCTTGTTTACAAATGGTACGCATATTTTTTTTTGTGACTAGTTATCCTAGGGTATTATACTATTTTGAAATCTTGATTAGTTGCGTCAACTTTGAAAATAACTTGCCATAGCGGTGTTCATACTTTTTTTTGCAAGACCATGAGTCAAAGTAGACTGAAAGTAAAAATCTTTAAAAATTTGAGGGAAAAAAAATATTTTGATTTTTTTTTGTGTAAAAACTGCGGGCATTGTGGTGTTTTTAAGAGTTGTGGTGAATAGTAGTACTACTTAGGTTCCGATACAAAAAAAATCTTAAGCATATTTAAGAAATTGTAGCTGCGGTAGTTCAAAATATCATACAAGGTGTAAATTTTCAAAGAATTTTAAAATTTATTTTGTAACTAAAAAAAAAATTTAGGTATATTTTTTTTATTATTTTTCCTTAAGTGCTCATGAGCAGGTCAATCTTTTGGCGCCCGCTTATCGTTGAATTTTGGGACACGTTGTATATATATATATTTAATTACATATTTTAATTACATACCTTCGACAGCAGAACCCTAATATAAATAAGATATAACTTAATATTGACACAACTAAAAGATAAGGTATCATTGTTTCAAAATCGTCTTTCTTCATGGTTATGTAATTCAATATCCTTTAAACACCGCACTGGTCATCATGGGTTTAAGTTAATAATCATTAACGCACCATTAACGTAGAATTCAACGAAGCATTGGAGTCCCCAAAAGTACTGCACATTGTATTTACAGTCTGCCCCGAGACTATCCAGAAAGAGTACGATTTTGTCGAATAATGTTGCAGAGGTACCGAGAGTATCCGCGATTTTTCGAAAAAGTTTTATGGTCTGATGATGAACCTTCACAATTTTCACATTTAATGCGGGAAGACAGATTGCAGTACCGTTTTAAAATGTTTACCTTAAAGCGGTACTGCGCTGTTAATTGTGGACGGGAATTTTCAACGGTTAAAATATTGGTTCAATCGGGCTGCCGAAGAACTTAACAGCTCAGGCTTATTTGGACTTCTTACAGAACCAATTATTAGATTTATTGGAAGAAGTGCCACCACTTATGATTAGACCACATCTTTATGTGGCCTCTTATTATTATATTTGCACACTGTACTATTGCATATTTAGTATAAAACTATTGCTACCAATGTGGTTTTACAACAACTTCATATAACTTAGTTTGATAAACACAATACTTACATATACGTGAATAAATATAAAATTAAAATTACCGATTTTAAGTGTTCAAGACGTGAGTTAATTCTAGTTTTTATTGAAAATAACAAGAACATTTCAAATCTGATTGAATTTCTACGAAGCGGAATAATATTGTTATAAACTCTGCCAATCTTTACCTAAAAATAGTTTACTTGCCTTCGATAACTTCTTTACAAGTTGCAATCTTATGGAAGATCTTTATCATAAAAAGATTTATGCAGTAGGTACAGTCAGATGCAATAGAAAGGATCTACCGTATATAATAAAGAAAAAACAATTAAGACAATTGAGATTGGAAAAACATCATTTTGCAGCTGTTACTGCAGAGCCAATTACAGCCATTAAATGGCTTAATACAAAAGAAGTTGCTGTACTCACGACATCCCATCAGTCAGTAGATACAATGCTTGTAAAGTGGATCCAAAAGAACGGCTCTAGAGCAGACATTTTTTGCCCGAAAGCAAATGAAGAAAATACTGGATGAGACTTTTCTTTTTTTTTTATCGATGCATCAATAATAAATGCATACATAACCTACAACTACACGCATGTTGCGACTCTGCACAGACATCGAGAATTTAGATTACGCTTAGCACGTTCTTTAATAGACAATCACACAACACGAAAAAGTCAAGGACAAACAGGCGTATTATTTAAAAAACCTAAGAATGGGGGTAATTTTGGCGTACCTGACGAAATTCGTTTATTGAATGTGGGCATACACTTGCCGGAAGAGATTAATACAAAAGATGTAGATATCAATATTGGATTGATATTGACATATGCAATAATGGAAAAGGCAAGGGTATAGTTACATTCTTTGAGAAAAGATGAACTTACATACGAGGTGTCTATTCGCTCAGAAACACCTAGTAGCACTGCAGAGAAACTTAGGAGGCAAATGAAGAATCTCATCATCGAGTGTCCCTCAGAAGCAATTTAGCCAAGCCCAAACAAGGCCGGCTTATATGGGCAGACCTAAACAAGGCTTGGTTAATGATAACAACCGACCGAGGGCAGGTCCATCACAAAACTGTACAAATTACAAGCCTGACAACTCGTCCAACAGATATGAGAGACGAGCACTAAGAGAACATACTCGAAATGCAGTAACACTGATAATAGTCCAAAAAACTGATAACATTGAACTGTAGCACTATAGATAGTACAAAGCTTCTTACAGCAAGATATCTTGCATTAGAAGATTATTTTAGCCAAAAATTAAGCTATTGCTTCTTGTAAGAGCTTAATTTAAAGCTTTCAAAATTCAAAATTCATTTATTTCAAGTAGGCTCAGTTTACAAGCACTTTTGACACGTCAGTTGACTATTTGTAAAGATTCTACCACCGGTTCGGAAGGCAGGTTCTGCTGAGAAGATACCGGCAAGAAACTCAACAGTTGCTCTTTTGAAAAAGTCATACAGTATTACAATTTACATTTGATAACAATTAAATTACAATTTCTTATAGTTTTATTTCCTGTGTGAACATAAAGATGCGAATTTTGTTTCTTAAAGGCTGTGTCCCCAGTAAGCAAACTGTCAGCGGCCAACTGAGTTAGCGGCGTATCGGTTTAGTACGCCCTTCCATATATTTCAAATGGCGTGTTCACAGTTTGCTAGTTTTGCGCTCACTGTACGCAGTTTGCAGCGTTACGCGCGCCGACTATCTTAGTGAGCGGCCGACTCCCACCAAAACCGGTTCCAGTCGGCGGCGGCGATTGGTTGTTCGCCGGGCGTAGTGACTCAGTTTGCCGCAAACTGATTATTCGGATAGTTGGAAAAAAGCTATCATCGTGTTAGGACGTGTTTTTTTGCATCGCACCTAACTAATCTCAACGCACACACACATCACTGAAAATCCAAGATGTCCTTTGATACGGAAAGGTTCATTAGTGAAATACAGAATAGACCATGCATATGGAACATGTCGAGTGAAGAATACAGCAACAGAGTATTAAAGCAGAGCAATTGGAATGAAGTCGCTGAAATTATATACGATGATTGGCAAAACTTAGAAGAAAACACTAAACAAAAAAGAAGTAAGTTCCATTCTAATGAATTTATTATTTATTCAACAATATACTTGTATCACTCACTACATAAAACAAAGTATCATAATTTACATAGTATTTACGGCTTTACACACTCCGTTACACTATTTCTTCCTGTAGCTACAACTTACAAATATTTCTCTTGCCAGGATAGCTTTCCTTCGTTAAGAAAATAGTTTTTAAAGTTTTCTCTTGTTGTTTTTCCAGAATTTGATACAGTAATAATTTGGCTCCTTGAACTTGTAAGAGTTGTTGAGGTACGTCGCGAAATATGTGCATATTGTGCTTGTTCTCTTGCTATGACAAAATTATGTAAAATACAAACGGCTTTTACGATAGCGATGGTTGTATTCACATTAGTAGCGATCGGTGTATGCAGAACTCTCCATTTGCTTGTTAGGATGCCGAATGCACATTCCACGCATCTCCTAGCTCGACTATGACGATAATTGTAAATTCGCTCTTCCTTATTTAAACTTTTATTAGGAAAAGGCCTCAAGATATGCTTTTGTAATCCAAATGCCTCATCTCCAAGAAACACGAAAGGTTGGGGCAATCCATTTGAATTAGGCAATTTAGTTGAGTTAGGAATCTTCAGAGACCCACACGCCAATTTTTTGCCAAAACCACTTTCTTTAAATATATTACTGTCAGCATTTCGTCCGCAAGCACCTACATCAATAGCTATAAAAGAACAGTTTGCATCTGCTACGGCTAACAGAACAATTGAGAAGAACTTCTTATAATTAAAATAGTTAGACCCACTTTTTGGTGGTTTTCTAATACGGATATGCTTGCCATCGATAGATCCTATACAATTAGGATAGTTGGTTTTTTTATAATATCGTTTTGCTATTTCTAGCCACAATTCTTCAGAAGGTTCCGGCATTTCCTGTGGCTGTAAAATATCCCATATAATGCATGCAGTTTCACTTATTATTTTCGATACCGTCGATTTTCCAACAAGAAACTCTTGTGCAATTTTTCTGTAACTTAGTCCACTTGACAAGAATCTGGAAAGAATATTGAACTACCGATTATTTCTGTTTCAGTAAAAGACCTACAAAAAAAATGGAAGGGTTTGCGCGACTATCACACCAGAGAAAAAAATAAGGATTCCTCAGTCAAAAGCGGAAGTGGCGCAACAAAAAAACGCAAGACACCATACTTGGACATGTTACAGTTTTTAAATGTTTCTAGAGCTAGCAACCAGACATCTGGCAATATTAGCGCCGAGACGTCTAGCGACAGTAGCGCTATTTTAGATGAAAATGATCACTGTGTTTCAAGAAGACCAAAAAAGATGACTGTGTTTCAAGAAGCCCTAATTAACTCGATGGAAAAAAAAAGAGAAAACGATCCAGATATGAACTTTCTACTAAATATTTTACCGGAAATGAAGACAATGTCCCCAACACAGAATTTTGAATTTCGGTTCGAAGTGATGAAAATTATTAAAAATATAAAATATAGTGTACATAATAATTATGACGGTGGTATGATGCTAACTGGATGGACGAATGCCTACCAGTACCCACATCAGTATGGCTATGCGAGTGGAAGCAGCAGTACACCAAATGTGCAAAACTACCCTCGAAACAGTCCATCACATAGCTCTACAGGTTCTTCAGCGGAAATAGAAGACATAGAAGCAATATTGCGAGGCGATTCAAACCACACTGAAGATGAGGAATGACAGGTTACCAACTTAATGTTACCATATATGTTCTTAATTCAATTTAAATAATACAGTAACTTTGAAAAGTGATTGTTAAATTAAAAACTATAAATGCGAAAGTGACTTTGTATTACAATAAAAATAACATATTTTTTTAAAATCCTAAAGCGTTAATTATTTACTTACCTCAAAGTTATAGTAAGCCGTTCTTCGGGACATAATGTATCTCTTGTGATATTATTTTTAGCTATGTACTGGGTTATAGATTTAAGCAATTCATCAAATGTATGAGAAGTCATATTGAAATAGTCGTAAAATTTTTCTGGATGTTTCCTTAGTTCTGGATAAAGAGTGTGAAATTGTCCAATGCTCAACCTTTTCTTGTATAATGGGTGAACCCAGTGCTTCCTTTTATCCTCTTTCAGCGCTTCTAAGATACCAATTACTTCAAAAATATCCATCGTGACCAACACAACCACTCCCTTCGTACAACAAAAGTAAAGTGATAATTAAGTCGGTCGGCTAAATAAGCGGCTAACTCTCTCAAGTTTGCTTGCGACGCACGAAAATTGATTTGAGTCTGCAGCTAACTCAAATTTCAGTTCGCTGCAAATTTGCGGCTCACTCAGTCGGCCGCTGACAGTTTGCTTACTGGGGACACAGCCAAAATGAACAAAATAAGGCAAACCTAATTTTAATTTTTAATGCTTAATCATTGCTTTGGTATAAAGCAAAGATTATCCAAAAAAATGCGACATCATACTCTGCAAAAATTGTTCAACATGATTTCATATACGACTTTACCTTTAATTAAAGCTCTTTTAATAGGGTATTTAATCAAATTCCTTAAAGTCACTTTCAACTCGTCATATTCTTATTTTAGATTATATTTGGAAGTGTTTTGAGGACCCTACACAAAAATTAAGCTCTCTTTAATCTTGCAAGAGCTCTAAAAATATGCTTATTTTGTTTCCCAAAATGAACAGGATAATCAACATGATTTCTACAATGCATTAAGACACAATCATTATCTATGACACTAAAGAAAAAAAAGAAAAGAAAGCTGAAGAGTATTAGGTTTTATAAGCGTAGCTGAAACTCAAATCACTAAAAATAATTGTTTAATTTCTAAACATTGCAACAATCAAAGCTTTTGATAATCACACAGAACCCTGCAAAGTGTTTGACGTCATTTCATTTACAAGTTTATTTTAATTAAACCCCGTCTGACAGGCGAATCAAAAGAGGTTTAGTCAAAAGCTTTTTTGACACACAACTCTCCATGACAAGTGAATTAGGTACTTTTAAGTACACCACAAAAATCATTTCAAAATCCTGCACAAAAAAAAACCTACTTTTAAAAATATGCCTTTTATTAAAAAACTGTTAAAGAAAACACTATGGTGAAGACGTTAAAAACTAACTGACAAGAAATTATCAATTCAAAGCTTCTAACAGCAAGAAATATCTTGCCTTAGAAGATTATTTTAGCCAAAATTAAGCTATTGCTGCTTGCAAGAGCTCAATTTTATTTTAACATTACCACAATGAAAGCTTTTGGTAATCACCCTGAACCCTGCAAAATGTCTGATGTAAATTCATTAACAAGTTTGTCATTTATTTAAACCTCGTTTGACAGGTGAATCAAAAGAGGTTTAATTAAATGTTTTTTTTTACTCACACTGACAATTGAAATACACCAAGAAGAACCAATTCAAATACCCGCCTTCTGTTTAAAAAAAGCCTGTTATGGAAAACAATGGTGAGGACAATGAAAGTAACCAACCAATATTCTTTAGCAATTTAAAGCAAGAAATATCTTTCCTTGGTTTATTTTAGCCAAAAATTTTTTGTTTTTTTTAAAAAAAGAATATTTGCCATATCTTTTATAATATGACCAATATTCCCCTTCCCCTCCTACTAGTCGACAAAAAGTGTGCTAGGAGTGGGTACGACAATAAAGCAACGGGGTAAGGATAGAACCACCCCTCGGTGTTGAGTCCAACTGCTCTTACCGTAGAGCTATTGAGGCTTAATTAGCAGCCAGTCAGCAATCAATTAAAATATTGCCTACTAACACTTCCAACTAAAATCCAAAATAAGAGTAGGTTCAGGACCACAAGAGCAGTACGTTATCACACCAGTGATGGGACAGATTATTCAAAGCACGTTTAGCTTTTTGACCCAGACCACAGAATAACACTTTTTTTAAATAGTCTTAAATAGTTCACTATTGTTCTACTAGACTAAAAAAAATTTCATATTTTATTGAGACATGATTACATGAAAATTTTAGATTTTAAAAGTTTTTGACAATACGAGCCAAAACAACTGTCGGCCATGACAGAATATATTTCAACTTTTTCATGATATCACATAATAAATCTCATATAAATGGGAGCTTTGCCAAAAATATTACTTAACAATTAGTTTGACGTTTAGTACATGAAGGATGTTACTGACGTCACAAAATGGACGACAGCGTTCTTGACATTTGGAAAATTGAAAAAAATATGTGATAATTAAATTAAGTTTAAATAGAAATCCTTAACTTTTATTAATTGATATTAAATATTGATATATTTAGGACCCTTATCCCATGTACTACACTAAATTAATATTGTTTTTATTAAATTTGATATGAGTCAACTACCCTATTGATCAAATGAAAAATGGTCCAAAAATTCCAACAAGTGGGTTTTTGCCAATCACAAATTTTCTATAAGATATACTTATACATATAGCATGGTATTTTTTTTTAAATAATAATTCAATGCCAGATAACCATCTTAATACATATAATAAATTAAACAACTATCTTATCACTACTTTTTATACTAACTAAAAAAAAAAATAATACCAAAATGTAATCACAATTCAAAATTAAATTATTATACTTATTAAATTAGCTATTAAAATACCAGAATTTAGAAGACAGTTCAACAAAACTATTAGTACCGCCTAAACTGTTTCCTAAACTTTTCATAGTGATAGTCGTCCGTAGCTCGTTCACCTTTAGCTTTTTTGACAATTTTATTTACACTATCATCAATTACGTTGGCTTCAGTCTTCGCTACTTCTGGTTTTTCAACTTTTCTTTTTTTGGAATTAACAGTGTCTAAATTGAATCTATTATGTTGTACAAAGTTTACCGCCATATTAGTTGGCACAAACTGTGAAGGTCCATCCTTCTTATTATGCCTCTCCCATAATAACTTCATTTTTGCCTCCTCTGTAGCCTCAATGTTCTTAATTTTAGCGTCTATGCCAAGATCCACCTCCGGTATCCCACTGAGCATTTGATTTGAAAGCATCTCCTCAGATCTGTGGGTAGAAGACACTCGCAAGTGTTCAGGCAGTGAAAGTAAAGCAGCTTCCTCAGGCGGAAAATATTTGAGTGTGTCACTGTCATCACAATCCTTTTTGTTCAAGTCATGTCCCTCTGTAAACAAAAATATTATAAAGAAAAGCTGAAGAGTTTGTTTGTTTGAACGCGCTTATCTCAGAAACTACTGTTCCGATTTGAAAAATACTTTGACTTTTTGATAGCCCATTTATCGAGGAAGGTTATAGGCTATATATTATCCCCACATTCCTACGGGAACAAGAAACACATAGGTGAAACCGCGCTGCGTTAGCTAGTTATATTATATAATTGTCATTTTTATTTCACAAATTCCATACATCAAAAAAAAATTGACAACTAAAAACTACTACACAGATTTATAATTTCTTTTTTATAGATTAAGGTTAGCCTGGAGCAAACTTTTGACTTGTTTTGAAAAAATCAGATATAAGGAAAATAAAATTTCCAAAAAAATATGCTTCCATAAGGAGGAAGTTGTATATGTGTCCATTAATATTTGTAAATAACTAGACTGCTCGGAACGCAACTGTGTCTTAGCCGTTCCAAATGCAATATTCAAAAATTAATAGATTCTCGAGTCAGTACAAAACAATGCGTAGCATCAGTAATTTTCTATATTATTCAAGAAAATGGTGTCTTATGTTTTTAAATATTTTACTGCAGTGTTGAAAACTGACATCATAAAACAATATAGGTATCTTATTTTTATTTAAATTAGTATTGTAGATGAGGATAAGGCTGCTGGGAAGTATTTTAATACCTTTACATCAATACTAATATCATAAAGAGAAATTTTTTTTTATCTTAAAGAGGAATTTGATTGTTTGTATGTTTTGAATAGGCTCTGGATCTACGATTGAACGGATTTGAAAAATTCCTATGCTGTTGGGATGCTTCACTATCCCCGAGTAGTATGCTATACTTTGTCCCTTTATTCCTTCAGGAACGGGAATAACGCAGGTGAATCCGCGCATCGTCTGCTAGTCTTCAATATTAGAACAAATAATGACGGCCGCGTGGCGCAGTGGGTAGTGACCCTGCTTTCTGCATCCACGGCCGTGGGTTCGATTCCCACAACTGGAAAATATTTGTGTGATGAGCGTGGGTGTTGTCCAGTCTCTGTGTGTAATTGTAATTTATACGTAATATAAGTATTTATATGTAGTATATTAATATTATAATATCAACTATCTTAGCACCCATAACACAAGCTACTCTGAATGCTTACTTTGGGGCTAGATAGTGATGTGTATTGTTTATGTATATTTATTTATTTAATATTTATGCAGGAAGCGTCACACATGTACGTACATCGATGGGAAGCGTCATGGGATTTTTTATCGAAATACATATAAAAATACTAGTTTAGGAGGCCAGGTACATAAATTTTGGGTTGTTGAACAGGAAAAGCAGGTTATACAACAATTATATTTTAAATTACCTTTCCGTTTTGATAACTGTTCTTCTATGTATTTCATCATTTCTTCATCTTCATCGCGTTTGTTCGTCTCGGCAGAAAATTGCGTGCCAATGCCAGTGTCGTACGCGTCGTCCACTTGTTTCACTTTCCCACTTTTCAATGCCTGCATATTCACCATGCCCCCAGATTTAACATTAAATGGGTCCTTACATGCGCCTTCTTCTACTAAAGAAGTCTTTTGACCAGTGGCTAATGCAACCACGCTAATACCGTTCGGCCTTTCTCGAAGTTTCTGGATCTCCTTGGCTTCTTCCAATCTAGCCAAAATGATTTCCTCGTCCTCTGATTCTTCATCTTCAATTTTAACTCTTTGGCGAAGATTTTTCTTCTTTTTGGGCTTAAATTTTATCTCATTTTCACTATCGTTATCCATTTTTTCTTATTTTCTAAAACTCCGCTAACCGAGTCCGACCGTCCACGTTGCAAATGCAGTTGCACCACAGATCACTATAGACCACTATAGACTAGAAAAGTTGCACGATGGCATTTTGTTTTGGCTTGGCCACAGATTAATACGGCATTTCCGCATAGTGCATTTGCCATTTGATTTGACATGTAATGTAACCATAACCAATAACCATAGAGTACATACAACCCTCAGACTACTTAGATAAAGACCTGCCTCGCAAGACATCATTTTTCGTCAACGTATATGATCAACGATCTTATGCGATTATAAACACTGTCTCTAATGAAATATTTTGAATTAAACTAGCGGCATTATTTTCATCGATGTTTAGGTGAGATTGTGTATACAAATATTTACAAATTTTTTTTTCACAAGAGGCCCCTGTAGCCCAAATCAAAGGTAAAGATTTCTCACACAAGAAACAAAATTCCTCGCTAAAAATAAATATGACAGTGAATTAACAACCTGTGTAGAATGTTTCCACCTATTGGGCGCACGCTTAACCAGGGAAAAAAAGAGATTGTGGATTACCTACATTAATTTTTGCTTCCACACGTTAGTGGCCCCTGTAGTCCGGAGGCCCCGTATATTTACGATACGGCTGATACGATTACGGCGGTAGCTACACCTCTGAGTTCAAATTACTATGTAGAAATTAGTTGAAATTATTGTACGCCTACTGTCTGTATGTACCTATTTCCGCAATCTCATTGGTATAGTCATTAGCTGCCATCATGATGCCACCTAACAATTTATTTGAACGCAATTACAGGTTTATTTACTAATTAATCAATATCGATTTCATTGTATTTTTATGCGTTAAAAATACTAAAGTAGTCCGAACTAGGTATTAACTTTAGGTCTTTTGGTCTGAGTAATTGTTTTCTATTTGCTGTCGGCTGTCGCCTGTCACCTGTCACAAGTATCTATTGATCTGTGTCTCATGTCTGTGGTCACAGTAATCAGTAGGGTATTTAAATTCAAAAATTGTAATGTTTTATTATCAGTTTTATGATAATTAATGAAGTTTAAACTCGTGTGCTTTTAATTCTAATACCAGAAAGATCCAGTGATAAGTTTTTAATTCAAAATGTCAGGTGTTTTACTTTTACAATCATCGCCGCCCAAACTAGAAGATGTTCAAAAGAAAATATTCAATAAAGGCGCACTTGAATTTCTAGCGAATTTGCATAGAAAGTTTGATTTAAACATAGAACAACTCTATAAAAACAGAGTTCAAAGGGCGGTAGATATGAAATCTTGTACCCTAGATTTTAAATTATCTTCGGAAAGATTGGATAAATCTTGGAAAATAGCACCTTTGCCTACTAGGCTTCAGTATGTATTCTAATAAACATTGGTGATTTGCTAAGCCACAAGCATTTTACATACTCTACCTACTTCCATCATTTTCATCTGCACATTGTAAGTATGTTATATTCTATGTCATATAATAAACCCTACGTTCATTGGTCACAAGTCCAGGACTCTACTTGGAGATTTTCTCTCTGCCACACGATAGACCCAGCACCCGCACGGTGAATCCATGGAATGCTAAGATATTTGTCTCTATTGACTATCATATCATGAAACCATTCATTCTGCATGTGCACTGTTTGTTTTTCATGCTTCTACCTGTTTGTATGTGTTGGCCAAATCTATATAAATAAATTTGAAATTTCAACTACTTTCTGATAGATAGATATGTATATCCTGGGTGTGATAGCCCAGTGGATATGACTGCCTCTGATTCCAGATGGCGTAGGTTCGAATCTTTTCAGTCTTTTCAGTTGTGTGCATTTTAAGAAATTAAAAATATCACGTGCCTCAAATGGTGAAGGAAAACATTGTGAGGAAATCTGCATACCAGAGAATTTTCTCAATTCACTGCATGTGGGAAGTCTGCCAATCCGCATTGGGCCAGGGTGGTGGACTATTGGCCTCTCATTCTGAGAAGAGACTCAAGCTCAGCAGTGAGCCGAATATGGGTTTATAATGATCCTTCCTGAAGTAATGCTCATATACTGTGGTAACAGTAATTATAAGTAATTGAGATTAAATATACAACAAGTAATAATAAGTAATTGAGATTAAATATACAACAAGAGTCATCAGGTGTGATTGTAGCCAAGCACTAGCTTATGGAATCAAAAAGGGACTCCTAAAGTAAACAAAATAGATCTCAATGAATTTGTAATGATTTGTTTTGGTTAACATTCAGGTGCTACATGTTTGAAGACATTAATTTATTTTAAATATAAAATTAATTTATAATTTATTTTAAATATCTATAACTCAGTTTATTTAAATATTTAAATAAAATATATTTTTTTGAAATATGAATTTAAATAAAGTGATTAGATTGATTTCATAATTCCATAATATAAAAATTAATGTATGAAATGTGTTGCTAAGTGAAATCTCGAGAACAGCTGAACCAATTTGGTTAATTCTTTTTTTTAGATTAGTCTTTTTTTTATTCTTTACAAGTTTAGACAATCTCGCCTGATGATCGATGATGCAATCAAAGGTGGAAGTGGGCTAACTTGTAAGGAGGAAGATAAAAAATCCACACCCCTTTTGATTTCTACTTCACATCATTACTGGAATGCTAAATGGCTTGGCAGTATGTCTTTGTCTGTAGGGTGATAACTTGCAACAAACCTGGATCAATTAAGAAAACCTTAATAGGCTCAGATGGGGATCAAACCCAGGACCTCTGTCTTGTTAATCCATTGTGCATACCACTGCGTTACAAAGGTTGTCTAAAGGTGAACTATGTGCCCCGCCCATTGCCACTTCAAATTAGCCTTGAGCTATGTCAGTGACTTTGGTTCTTCTGTGCATCTCCTCATTTCTGATTTTATCACACAGATAAAATGCATACAACTTATATTTGTTACATAACCAATGTTAATGCATACAACCTATACTTATTACATAACCAATGTTTTATACTTTTGGCATACCTTCTTTATTTCTAGGAATCGTCACTTGGACTTGGGTGACGTCTCAGCATCCAACACACCACACTTTGTGGATGCTCTCAATGCTGATGTGCAAGGGATCCAGGTCGATTTTGATGATGGCCACTGCCCAACATGGCGGAATCAGCTCATCGCCTTCAACAATATCCAGTTAGCTGTGAACGGCAAGTTGCCCGGAGCGCCAATTAGTATAACAACCAGCCCAGTTCTGATGCTGAGACCTAGAGCATGGAATATGATAGATCATGACATTTTGGTTTGTATTCTAATTAATATCTAATTGTAGTGACATGCATAAGGTATTTAACTTGGCAAATAAGCATTTTACGTATTTATATTGTACAAAACAGAATATCTCTTCTTCAATACAGGACTGAGTTCAGTCCAGTTCAGGTCCATTATTAACATTTGATGGTGGTTGCTAAGGAATTCAGCTGCATTAAAGCAGCTTGGTGGACTTAAGCACCATATCGGCTCTTCTTTACCTCTGTATAGAAGAGCTGTTAAGGTTTAATGAGGAGGTCTGTCTTTGTTATAATAGGGTAGTCTGTTGACTCATGACAAATTTAAACATCATTTATTTTTATAGCACATGGTATAAGGGTCCAAAATAATATAAGTTTTTTTATTAAGTTAAAATTTAATCTAATAAATTAGCATCATTTAAATTTTTCCAAACACCAAAAATGGTGTCGTCTATTTTGTGACGTCACAGTGTCACTAGAGCAATAAACCTCAAACTAAGGCATATCCAATTATTTGCTTCTCTCAGTCTTGTTATTATATGATTTAGTGTTTTTTTTTTATTTTTCACAAGTTAGCCTTTAGCTACAATCTTATTTGATGGTAAGTGATGATGCAATCTAAGATGAAAGCGGGCTAACTTTTAGCTGGTTTGCGTGCCATCATGAAGCAAATAAAATCAAAGTCAAAATATAATATTCACCATCATGGCTCATAGCCATGTTGATTCACACTAAACAAATTTCAGATTGACGGCAAAGAAGCAATTGGACCATTGGTAGATTTTGGACTCCTAATGTATCATAATGGAAAAAAGTTGTACGAAGCAAACAGCGGCCCATACTTCTACCTTTCAAAGTTAGAAGGCGCTTCAGAAGCGCTTCTCTGGAACGAGATATTTGTATGGAGTCAGGATATGCTCGGGTTACCGCAGGGCACTATAAAGGCATGTGTTTTGATAGAGAACGTAATATCCACTTTTGAGCTGGAAGAAATTTTGTTTGCCCTCAAAGACCATTGCATGGGATTGAACTGTGGCATTTGGGATTATTGTGCATCTATTATTGCGAAATTTGGTATGTATATTATTATTTTTTTCTTATGAATTAATCCTACTTAGTATTATAAACGCGAGAGGATTATTATTGTATGGATGTTTGGATGTTTGTTACTCTTTAACAATGCTACTACTGAAGCGATTTGGTTAAAATTTGGAATGGAAATGGATTTTATTCTGGATTAATACATAGGCTACTTTTTATCCCGAGAAAACCCATGGTTTCCCGAGATTTGGGAAAACTGATTTTGATGATATGAATGTTTGTTACTCTTTCACGCCTCGACTACTTAATCGAATTAGCTGAAATTTGGTATTGAGATATATTATAGCATGGATTAACACATAGGCTACTTTTTATCCCGGAAAAATCCATGGTTCCCGAGGGATTTGTGAAAAACTAAATTCCACGCGAACGAAGTCGCGGGCGTCCGCTAGTTTATTTTTATTTTATTTACTTGCCAACGCCACGCTGTTTCGCCCGCGTTGTTTTTCCATTTTTAGTGTGACTTAGCATAGTGACTGTAAACGCCACAGTATGGGCAATTTTGTTCACGTATTTAGATTTACTGACACATTTACACTAAATTAATGGACCGATTTTAGTGAAAATTAAATTGGAACAAATTGGAAGTATACTCTTACAAATAAAAAAAGAATGTTCAAAATTGGTTAATAAATGACGAAGTTCAACAAACATAAAAAAAAATCATACGCGTCGAAGTCAGAACCTCCTCCTTTTTATCGCAGTTTTATTGCTAAAGCCTAGTTCTGACTACTAACCTACTCGACAAAATTTTTAGTCGAGACTATAAATTTTGTTGAGTTTTTAGTCGACACTAACCTACTTGACTAAAGTGTTCAGACACATTGCAGCTAAATTTTAAAATAAATTAAAAATTAAAATTTTGAATTTAAATATTAAAATGTATTAATAATTAAATTAAAAATGCTAAAGTAGTCCGAACAAGCCTTTAAGCGATTTCTCCCAGACATTCTTTGGTGGAAAGTATTGTGAATGGCTTGGTGTGTACAAATCACTTCACTAATTATAATTATCAGCCTATTTTAACACCCCCTACAGGGCCAGGCCTCCCTCCTTGTAGGGAAGGGGCTATAGAGCTTGTGATAGCTCAGTGGACATAACCTCTGCCTCCGATTCCTGAGGGTCTGAGTTTGAATCTGGTCCGAGGCATGCACCTCCAACTTTTCAGTTGTGTGCATTTTACACGTGTCTCAAACGGTGAAGGAAAACATCGTGAGGAAACCTGCATACCAGGGAATTTTCTTAATTCTCTGCGTGTGTGAAGTCTGCCAATCCGCATCGGGCCTGCGTGCATGGACTAGTGGCCTAACCCCTCTCATTCTGAGAGGAGACTCGAGCTCAGCAGTGAGCCGAATATGGGTTGATGATGATTATGATGATGATATAAAGCTTGGACCCACCAAGCTGCTCTAAATCCTAATCATCTTTTTGGGCTTTAGGTGACCGTAAAGAGTTCCTGTTACCCGATAGGAACAAATACGTTAATATGGAGAAGAAGTTCCTCAACAGCTACATGCAGCTAGTGGTGACCACTTGCCACGAGCGAGGCGCGCTGGCCACCGGCGGCATGGCGGCGGCTATGCTGAAGCCGGGCAGCGATGGCACCGATGACAAGTGAGTTTATTTGTTTTTTTTTTTTATTATTTACAAGTTAGCCCTTGACTACAATCTCTCCTGATGGTAAGTGATGATGCAGTCTAAGATGGAAGCGGGCTAACTTGTTAGGAGGAGGAAGAAAATCCACACCCCTGTCGGTTTCTACACGGCATCGTACCGGAACGCTAAATCGATTGGCGGTACGTCTTTGCCGATAGGGTGGTAACTAGCCACGGCCGAAGCCTCCCACCAGCCAGACCTGGACAAATTAAGAAAATCTCAATCTGCCCAGCCGGGGATCGAACCCAGGACCTCCGTCTTGTAAATCCACCGCGCATACCACTGCGCCACGGAGGCCGTCAAAATTATTTGATATACTTACTCTCTACTAGTTGACTCCGCGTGGTTCCCGTTACCGTAGGAATACAGGAATAATATAAAGCCTATAGCCTTCCTCGATAAATGGGCTATCTAACACTGAAAGAATTTTTCAAATCGGACCAGTAGTTCTTGAGATAATCGCGTTCAAACAAACAAACTCTTCAGCTTTATAATATTAGTATAGATTTCAAGTACCGATATTGCCTCAGACCAATTACATTTGGACCTGAATCATACTGAAATTCACCAACAAAATAGGATGACGGTTTGAATATATTGATTTTTATGAGACATTCGGGCAAATAAAGTCAATATTAACTAATATTTATCTATCCTTGCATTTTAAAATAAATAATCGTAGGTAAGACTGTCGATATCGACGAGATATTGCAACTGGCACACCGCACTTCACTAGTAAACTACTTCATGATATTTATCAATGAATAAGTTTGGCTAGGTCTTAATATAATGCGATTTATGGGACACAATTTAAGATCTATTTACAAAAGAGAGAACATATGTTACTTAGATATTTTTAATTAATTTCCCATAAAGAATATAACCATAGAGTTATCCATACTAATATTATAAAGATGAAGAGTTTGTTTGTTTGTTGATTGAACGCGCTAATCTCAGGAACTTCTGGTCCGATTTGAAAAATTCTTTCAGTGTTAGATAGCTCATTTATTGAGGAAGGCTATAGGCTATATAATATCCCCGGATTCCTACGGAAACGGGAACCACGCGTGTGAAACCGCGCGGGCTCAGCTAGTTGGAAATACTACCGAGCACCCTGTATAAGCTTTTACCTTTTAATTAATATATAACTGTATACCTTTTAATACATTCGTAGGTCGAAGGCAATAATAAGCAAAGTTTTGGAGGCTAAGTCGAAGGAAATAGACGCAGGAGTGGATGGATTTATGGTGTACGACTCGCGTATTGTCCCCCATGTTAACGAGGTGAGATTACAATCATCATCACCACCATCATCATCATAATCATCATCATCATCATCATCATCATCAACATCATCAACATCATCAACATCATCATCATCATCATCATCATCATCATCAACATCATCAACATCATCATCATCATCATCATCAACATCATCATCATCATCATCATCATCATCATAATCATCAACATCATCAACATCATCAACATCATCATCATCATCATCATCAACATCATCATCATCATCATCATCATCATCATCATCATCAACATCATCAACATCATCAACATCATCATCATCATCATCATCATCATCATCAACATCATCATCATCATCATCAACATCATCATCATCATCATCATCATCAACATCATCATCATCATCATCATCATCATCATCAACATCATCAACATCATCATCATCATCATGCTGGACATAGACCTCTTGCGGTGGCGTGCACTTCATACATGCATTAAAGTACTGCATACCCTAAGAGTTGTCTTATTAAGTACAGATTTTTCCAGTTTACTTAATTTTATTACTAATGCATAACCTGATCGACAACCTTATGCACGCCACTGCCCTCTTGCATGGATTTTCAAACACCGCGGTCTCGAACTGCCAGCATACAGCAGCATCCTGCAACCCGCTTGATGTCCTCGGTCACCATCATCATCATCATCATCATCATCATCATCATCATCATCATCATCATCATCATCATTTATATTGTGCAAAAACTAAATATATAGATATGTCACTAGGCTAAGTAGAATCAATACAAACTGAGGCTGACAAAAGTGGCTAATTGTCTTAATTTTATTTAGTCGCATTGTAGACAACGAAAGTTATATAAACAAGTAATACCTATATATTGTCTACAATTTCGATTTGTATGTTCACGAAGTGGGTATATACAAAAATATATAATGTAGCTAAATTCAGTGGAGTAGCTAAATTCGTATAACTTTTTGCGGTTATTTTGTAGACACGTAACATGAAAAATCTTTGAGTGAACCTACCAAATTTTTTTTTAAATTTACGAAAAGCGATTTTCCCAAAATATCACTGATAAAAAATACTGGTAAAATAAACACCATGAAATGTAAAATAATTAAAATGTCTAGACTAGAATTATTAAGTTATCTTGTATAATTAAATAATTAACTGCCTCATTGGTCCCGTGGTAAGCTGGTTCAGCTACGGTCAATGAGGTCCAGGGTTCGAATCCCGGGTCAGGCCAGCAAAAACAAATTGGGATTTTTCTTACAAGGAAAATCTTAATAGCAGCCTGGAGTTGGGAAGTTGGCGGTGTTAGTACACCCCCGTGCCTCGGAGAGCACGTAAAGCCGTCGGTCCTGCGCCTGATCTCTCACCGGTCGTGTCGGTCTGCCGTCCCATCGGATTTCGAGAGTGAGGGAAGAGAGAGTGCACCTGTGCTTGCGCATACACTTGTGCACTATAATATCTCCTGCGTACATGGTTAATCTCACCATGAGATTAGCCGCCGTGACCGAAAAAATCGGTCGGGAGCATATTATTATTATTATTATAATTAAATAACCTATATAAATAGCATAAGCTTAAACTCAAGCAAATAAATCTCACCATTCTTTCAATAACGGAAAGATATAACAAAAGCCTTGAAACACGTAAATTAATTATTTTTTTTGTTGTGCTGTGTAATTTCACGATGCGCCAAATGAATTTCATCTATTTACTTAGTTGCGTAAATAAAATGGAAGGTCAATCCTTCTTAAGGTCGTTTTTTTTAGCGAAAAGAAATTTTTAAAACAGGAACTTCATTATCTAATTGGTAGTTAGTAATTTTCTGTTGCCTTCATACTTTTTTAATCGAAATTAACTTCGAACATTTTCCTGTCATAGTCAGATCTTCCGCAATATTATAATAGTTTGTCAGTCAATGGTTAACATAGTTTAGTGCGGAATTGGCTGTTGGGAGGCTTTGGGCGTAGCTAGTTACCAGCCTACCGACAAAGACGTACCACCAAGTGATTTAGCGTTCCGGTACGATGTCGTGTTAGAAACTGAAAGGGGTGCGGATTTTCATCCTCCTCCTAACAAGTTAGCCCGCTTCCATCTTATATTGCATCATCATTTACCATAAGGTAAGATTGTAATCAAGGACTAACTTGTAAAAAAAAAATTGTTTGGAAAACTTGAAAAAATAAATAATTTTTATTAATTAATATCGATATATTTCGGACCCCTTTTCCATGTACTATTCGAAATTAATATTGTTTATATTAAATTTGATTGAGTCAACTACCCTATAATTACGGACTGAATAAAGTAACCGACTTGGTATTACATGGATCTCACAACTTTTTACGGTAGAACAACTGAGTTGCGAGAATGGGGATGATGACTAGGTTTGAATTTATTGATTTTTATGATACGTTCGGGTAAATAGGGTCAATCTATACTTCTATTCTATACTAATATTATAAAGAGGTAAAGTTTGTAAGTTTGTCACATTTTTTAAATGGGGTAATCTTCGGAACTACTGGTCCGATTTTAAAAATTCTTTCACCAGTAGAATGCTACATTATCGGGGAGTGCTATAGGCTATATTTTATATTGGTATCATATATATTAGCCGAGTTATCACAGTTTTTGTCATACAGGTCGGACCGAAAATCCTCTTAGGCAGACTTATTCGCATGCGCTGCCTTAACCATTGTGTAAAATTGAAATTAATGTATGGAGGCTTTATGTATCTTTAAAAGTTCTACAAAAAAGTCCGCGACACCATATACCTATCTTCTATACATTAGCAGATATAGTACCTTTTGTGTTTTAAAAATTATTAATTTTATATACTTAGGTTTGCGTCATTATTTATGCTACTTAACTTAAATCCTTATCAAAATAAATTATTTAATAATCACAAGGATGTTATGGAGATAAGATTTGCCCTTTATAATATGTTAATTAGTTAAATAGTTTCGGAGATAATACAAAATTTCTAAAAGGCGGAATGCCGCTTATGTTTAAGCGCCAACCGCCAAATTAAGTTGAACCTTCCTCTATAGGTTTCTACGTATTTTATAGGGATCAGCATTTTTGGTTACTAAACTCTATGTAGGCGTTTTATCCATTTACCAATAGATGGCGTTGAGCAAAAACACCATATTTTTGTACGGCGCTAGGGAGATTTATGCCGACTACATGATGAAGTCGAAATTGATGGTTCATACATTGGTGTTGGTGGTGAAAAATTTACTTAGATTTTGGCAAGTCGATGTTAATTGTTAATGATTATGTTCTACTTCTAGGCACGTACCACGTAGGTAGTTAAAGTTAGCTAGCTGCTAGGTACTGTTTGTCTGACTATGTCTATTTACGTATTTGCTTTTTAGATTTAGAAATAGAGATTAGAGACATACTTTAAGTTTTAATTTATAGTTTAGATACGTCGTACTTTCTTTGTTTAGGTTCAGGACCAGGTTCAGGTAATCAGGTTTAAACTTTAAATTCAAATAAATAATTTGTAATTTTATTTTATTCGTTTCGTTTCGACTTTCGACTTTCGTCATACGTATTTCGTGTAATTAGTTATTATTTCGTTTTATGGTATTATTTCGATTGTTGTGTATATAAATTAATTAAAACTTAGTAAGTGTAATTATAGTGTTTTGTGTTAACTTAATTTTGTAAAAGATATACATACGTAGTCTATACTAATCTATACTAATCTATACTAATATTATAAAGAGGTAAAGTTTGTAAGTTTGTCACATTTTTTAAATGAGGTAATCTTCGGAACTACTGGTCCGATTTTAAAAATTCTTTCACCAGTAGAATGCTACATTATCGGGGAGTGCTATAGGTTATATTTTATATTGGTATCATATATATTAGCCGAGTTATCACAGTTTTTGTCATACAGGTCGGACTGAAAATCCTCTTATACAGACTTATTCGCATGCGCTGCCTTAACTATTGTGTAAAATTGAAATTAATATATGGAGACTTTATGTATCTTTAAAAGTTCTACAAAAAAGTCCGCGACACCATATATCTATCTTCTATATATTAGCTGATATATAGAAGAAAAAAGGCCTTTTGTGTTTTAAAAATTATTAATTTTATATACTTAGGTTTACGTCATTATTTATACAACTAAACTTTAATCCTTATTAAAATAAATTATTTAATAATCACAAGGGTATTATGGAGATAAGATTTGCCCTTTACAGTATGTTAATTACTTAAATAGTTTCGGAGATAATACAAAATTTCTAAAAGACGCAGAAATTCCACTATATGACGCCCGGCGCTTTCATTTACGTAGTTCCCGTTCCCGTGTGAATATGGGGATCAAACATAGCCTTGGACACTCGCAAATAACGTAGCTTTCTATTGGTAAAACAATTTTCCAAATCGGTCCAGTAGATCCAGAGATTACCTCCTACAACCACACGAACTTTACCTCTTTATATTATTAGCATAGAAGTCTCTATTTCTCTTGGTCATACCACCACTCTCGAAGGACTGGACCGATTTTGCTAAGGGTAGGAGTAAGATAGAGAAGTTACAGGGTAGGTTAGGGTACGTGTAGGGAAGCGTAGGGGTAGTGTAGGGGTAGGGTAGGTTTAGGGCCGGGTTTAGGGTAGTGGTAGGGTCGGGGTAGAGGTAGGGTAGTGGTAGGGTAGAGGTACGGGTAGGATAGGGAAGTGGCAGGGTAGGGGTAGGATAGGCGTGAGATAGGGGTACGGGTGGGATAGGGGTAGGAAAGGGATAGGAAAGGGATACGGGGAGGGTACGGGTAGGATTGGGGTAGGGTATAGGTAAGGTAGGGGTAGGGTAGGGGTAGGGTCGGGGCAGTGGTAGGGTTGGGGTAGTGATAGGGTAGGGGTATGGTAGGGGTAGGGTAGGTTAGGTTAGGTTAGGGGGTAGTAGTAAAATTGACATCGAATTTTACGCAGACGAAGTCGCGGGCGTCCGCTAGTGTTAACTAATTTATACATAAAAAGCAAAGATTGACTAGATATTTGCAAAATAAATAAGATTATAAAATTTCAAAATTACTAAAAATATTTTATCGTAATTAGGTCAAAATTCATATAGTTTTAGCTTCCTTACATTAAATGTGACATTTTTTAATACATGAACTATGAACATAAACGCAGAAATAACAAGGATATTAGTAATTTTGTTTAAACGTACATACAAATCTAACGATCATCACATTACCTACGACGTCATAAGTTCGTACCATGTTGTATGGGGCGTTTTTCAGGGATCCGTGGCAGCGCCGCAAATTTGACCCTTTAAATCCCTGTAGCTCCAAAAGTAATGATCGCAGATACCCTGTTACTTTTACAAAATTGCTTTACAATTAGCATACTCTTAAATTATATATACAATTTAAAAAAATGTCATCATCCCTATTATGATACTAATGTGTTTCAATCCTAATGGTTTTACGAGTCAATTGATAACGCTTAGGTACTACCAATGATCAATGACTGATTGATAGCCTCAATAGCTCAACGGTAAGGGGGGATCACCAAGGGGTAATGGTTCGATCCTTCCCCTCCTAATACAGTATTTTCCGACTAGTTGAAGGAGAATGAGAATATTGGTCATGTTTACAAGATATGGCATTCTTTTTTTTTTAAATAAAGGTGGCTCTCGCAGCCTAACACTGTTCCTTATTTTTAGCCAATCCTAGAAGACGTTCAGAATCAACACATATTAGACTCAACATGTAATCTCTTAAATTATATACAATTTGAAAAAACTGTCATATGACTGTATCAATTGCAGCTTTGGAAGAAGACCAGCGGAACTCCAAACCAAATACACCGTAAATTCGACCTTAACATAACACCACAAGATCTATTATCCCTGCCCAGTGGCGGGGTGACTATGCAAGGGTTGAAACATAATGTGGCGGTATCGATATTATTCGTGTATCACTGGCTAGCGGGCATTGGACATTTCTTCTACAGCGGAAATGTAGAGGATTCAGCCACAGCTGAGATATCTAGGGCGCAGATATGGCAGTGGATTCGATTCTCGGTGAGTTTAAGTTTTTTCAAAACTAAAGTAATCTATTTCTATAAATTGTTAAGAGGTAAAGTTTGTAGCCTCATTATTTGTGAGTGTGATTGGCTGTTTTATCCCCTTCGTTATCAACCCATATTCGAGTCTCCTCTCAGAATGAGAGGGGTTAGGCCAATAGTCCACCACGCTGGCCTAATGCGGATTGGCAGACTTCACACACGCAGACAATCACAAAAATTCTCAGGTATGCAGGTTTCCTCACGATGTTTTTCCTTCATCGATTGAGACACGTGATATTTAAACTCTTAAAATGCACACTGAAAAGTTGGAGGTGCATGCCCCGGACCGGATTCGAATCCACAACCTCCGGAATCGGAGGCAGAGGTCATAATATTCTTTATCAAGACTAAATTAATTCTATAAATTTTTAAAAAGTAAAGTTTGTAGTTGGTAATATCTGTATCAACTGATCCGATTTTGAAAATTCTTTTATCTATGAAGAGAAACGTTATTTGTGAGTGTCATTGCGATATTATTTTATCCCCCTAGAGAAAGAATTTATTTTTACAATCGAAAATGAAAATATTGCCCTCTTTCGTCCCATCGTAACGAAGGAGGGAAAATGTCTTTCTCTCGTTGCGCGAAGACCTAGGCCTATATTGTTATCAAGAATTCTCAAAAGAAAGATAACCCCAACATTTCATAGCCTGACCCAGGACTTGAACCCTAGACCTCATAATCAGTAGCAAACACAAACTAACAACTATGTAGTTATCAACTGAACCATTAATTCAATCAATGTCTATCTATTGGCCTCTATGGTCATAGCACATATATCAACTGGGAAAAGTATCGCCACTCATAAATAATGTGGCTTTCTATTGGTAAAATTTCAAGTTCAGTAAATCCAGAGATTATCCCCTACAACCGCACACACTTTACCTCTTTATAATAGTGTAGATAAGCCCTTAAAATCTATACTAATATTATAAAGCTGATGAGTTTGTTTGTTTGGTTGAACGCGCTAATCACAGTAACTACTGGTCCGATTTGAAAAATTCTTTCAGTGTTAGATATCCCATTTATCGAGGAAGGCTATAGGCTATATAATATCCCCGTATTCCTACGGAAACGGGAACCACGCGGTAGAAACCGCACGGTGTCATCTAGTAGGCTGATAATTATGATACTAATGTGTTTCAATCCCAATGGTTTTACGAGTCAATTGATAACTCTTAGGTACTACCAATGATCAATGACTAATTGATAACCGCAATAGCTCAACGGTAAGAACTGTCGGACTCATCACCAAGGGGTAGTGGTTCAATCCCCGCCCACTCCTAATACAGTATTTTCCGACTAGTTGAAGGAGAATGAGAATATTGCCCATGTTTACAAGATATGGCATTATTTTTTTTTATTTTTTTAAAAGGTGGCATTCACAGCCTAACACTATTCCTTATTTTTAGCCAATACTAGAAGACGATCAGAACCAACACGTAACAGCGAAACTAGTGGAGAAAGCAGCAAATAATTTCACAAACCACGCTCACAAGAACCTTTGTCGCTCAAGCGCTGAGCGCAAGCGCCTCACAGCGGCCAAATACATGTGCCTCGAACTGTTCCTAGCTAGACATCCCCCGGAGTTTGTCACTACTTATCTGAACGATAACCACAAGTTCAGAACATTGCATAACAAAGCCCTTCTGAGTAATTTATAAACGGCGAAATATGAATCACTTGTCATTTCCTAAGTCTATTACTTGAGATGTATTTGCCTAAATCACTAAATAGTAGCAATACTAAAGGAAAGAACCCAAATACATGTGCCTCGAACTGTTCCTAGCTAGACAGTAGACATCCCCCAGAGTTTGTCACTACTTATCTGAACGATAACCACAAGTTCAGAACATTGCATAATAAAGCGCTTCTGAGCAATCTATAAACCAATACGACAGACATTCCAATGTAGACTTAAAATCTGTTTCTTAAGATGCATTTTCCAAAAAATCAGAACGCTTAAAGCGCTTCTGAGTTATCTATAATTATCGAAAGAAATGTTTGTCATTCCAATGTTGACTCTAAGTCTATTGCTTAAGATGCATTTTCCTGAATCACTAAATAGTAGCCATACTAAAGGAAATACGCCAAATACATGTGCCTCGAACTGTTCCTAGCTAGACATCCCCCAGAGTTTGTCACTACTTATCTGAACGATAACCACAAGTTCAGAACATTGCATAACAAAGCCCTTCTGAGCAATCTATAAACGTCGAAATATTAATCACTAAATAGTAGCAATACTAAAGGAAAGAACCCAAATACATGTGCCTCGAACTGTTCCTAGCTAGACAGTAGACATCCCCCAGAGTTTGTCACTACTTATCTGAACGATAACCTCAAGTTCAGAATATTGCATAACAAAGCCCTTCTGAGCAATCTATAAACGTCCAAATATGAATCACTTGTCATTCCAATGTTGACTCTAAGTCTATTACTTATGATGCATTTTCCTAAACGATAGCCACAAGCTCTCAACATTCCATGATAAGCGCTTCTGAGCAATCTATAAAGCAATTCAACAGTTGTTTCAGTGTATACTTAAAGTCTGTTACTTAAGATATATATTTCTATATCGTTAAATGGTAGCTACTAGATTAAAAATTGGAATCTGAGAACGAATGCAACAGCAGTCATTCCAATGTGTACTTAAACACGCATCATTCCAATGTCGACTCTAAAGACTAATACTTAAGATGCATTATCCTAAGATAGCCACAAGTCCAGAATCTTGCACAATAAAGCGCTTCAGAGCAATCTATAGACCTTAAATGCAACTTCTCTCGTCATTCTAATGTCGACTTTAAGTCTGTTATTTAAGATGCATTTTCCTTAATTCACAACGGTGCACAACCATGCTGTTCTATAAAATGCTAAAGATAATAAAGTGCTCATTTCAATATGGACTTTAAGTCTTTTACTTAAGATACATTTCATGTGACGTATTAAAAATACACTGTGCTTGAGTTTACTGACCTTTTGATACTGATATTATTGTACTGTATAGATAATAATTTATTTCACAAACAAGTCCTTATTCTTGTTGCCACGAAGTAAAGGAACTGGAGACGTATTTCGTCATAGAAAATACTAAAAAAATATGTAAATAACTGTAAATACTTACTATAACATAGTTAACTGGCAATCACAGACAGACACTTCTATTTTTTTAGTATTTATATATGACATAAATGTTTTTTAATCACTGACTTTTGCAAAGAAGCAATGAAGATGGTCTGACTATCACTGCTTTTGTTTGTTCTAATACAATAACTTAAATACGTAATACTTACTTTTTTGACCAATGAACGAAACCAAATTTAAATTTGTATAAGTTGGTATATTTTTTCTTATTTTAACTATTTATGAGGACTTTACAGATTTACTACTTACAAAATATGACAACTTTATCCCCGAATTAAAAATTATTACAATTAGGTATGCTTGTTATATCCAGTTATTGTTAATTTAACACGTTCGCTGCGTCACTGATTTTTCAGTACTTTACCAAAACAATACGAGGTTAATTGACCTCGTATCGTGCAATACGAGGTTTTTTGACCTCGCACTAAAACTAGTTGTGGTGTTTTACGAGGTTAATTGACCTCGTACCGTACAATACGAGGTTTTTTGACCTCGCACTAAAACTGTGGTGTGGTACGAGATTAATTGACCTCGTACCGCAGTGAACGTGTTAATAAAATAATTTATTGTTAGTCTATAATTTTTGTTGGGTTACGGAAATAAATGTTATAATATTAATCTGAATTGTTTTTATGTTAAGTTTTAAAATATATGCCAAATTGTTATGTATCTACTTATTACACTATGTTACATTGTATATGAATGTTAAATAAAAATCTTTTTAATTGTTAATGATGTTTTATTTATATGATATTTTGTACATTACCTGCCTTTCAAACTTGGCGTTTCAAAAGTAAGCCACTTGAAATAAATGAATTTTGAATTTCACAATGAAGGATAATCATCATCATCATCATCATCATCATCATCATCATCAACCCATATTCGGCTCACTGCTGAGCTCGAGTCTCCTCTCAGAATGAGAGGCCTTAGTCCACCAGCTGGCCCAATGCGGATTGGCAGACTTCACACACGCAGAGAATCAAGTAAATTCTCTGGTATGCAGGTTTCCTCACGATGTTTTCCTTTACCATTAGAAATACGTGATATCTAATTGCATGCCCCGGACCGGTTTCGAACCCACAGTCTCCAGGGCTATCACGGCTCTTTGTTATTATTACTAAAGCCAAATTCGATGTGGAATGTTTATCAACGAACAAATTAAAAACGAGGGAATAAACCTTATCGCTGACGCTAGTAAATTTACACTACACCTAATAATAATTATAATTAACTTGTTCTTAAATTAATGACAATAAATTTGAACAATTTGATACAGTTAATATTTTTCAAATATCATTTTATAAAACGATACATCATTTTTTTGTTGGTAAATATTCAACATCGAACTTGGCTTTAGTATACTAAGCTGTTACGAAAGTTTGGTAGGTATTTAAAAAATGAAATGCATAAGCGTGGAATAACAAATTTATTTTATTTCTGAATCATAAACGAACGTGAGTGGTTTCCATATTAATGAAATAGATAAACCAGTTATGTGTACACGGCGTGCCATTAACAAATCCATGATTAAAGATCCCATTTGGTTTAGAATACGTGGGCATATTCTGACAAATATATTCGAGATTAACTGTTTATCTATTTTATTGTTATTTATCAAGTTATAACAAAGTCACGAATTAACATAAAGAATTACATAAAAAAGCTACATAATGAATAATATTTTTAATTTTATTAACATTTCAATACTTACAAACTAATCTTTATTGTACACACTTGATGTTAAGTGTCAATACATTATATTATGTGCAACTTTAAAGCATTGTCTGTGGACATTATGACCTATCTATTAATACACTTCAGGAGAATATTAAAAATTTACTAACCAGCTGATTGTGTTTACTGTTGTTTTATGTCCGGCCGCTCAGTGATTGCGTTTCTGGCAGGTCGTGATGGGCGATGTAACATAAGAGAGACAGACAAAAACAAGGCAAATGTAATTGAATTTGTTTGTCCCATTCACACTTATGTATGAAACGCAATAACTGAGCGGCCGGGTTTTAGTTAATATTTGTACGATTCAACAGCCACATTATAGCTAATTTCTCTGAATATACTACCGCATTTAAATGAACATAGATTATGTATCTTAATTTTAAAAAGTAAATCAAGTGAGTAAAACTTATGAAAAAAAATTAGTTTAAAATACAATAGTTGATTTTTGCAAAAGCTAGTAGTCCATATAAAATACCAAATTATATGGGAACTACCTGCAAAATCAATTTCTTGGTAAACTTTCAATATAGTTCGAAATCGGGGCGTAAAATTCTATTTTCGAACGTCATGTGATTTCAAATGGTTTTCTTGCGATGGTTGTCTCACTAGTGTATAAAGTCCGGCCGCTCAGAGTTAACCTGTCTAACTAATGACTAAAGTCCGGCCGCTCAGAGATTGCGTTTTTGAGAGGTCGTGATAGAATGGGCATTGTAACTTCGAGGTCATGCCAACTGTTTGTCTTTGTAGTGATGAGACAAAATAACGAGGCAATTGTCAGAAACGCAATCTTTGAGCAGCCGGACTTTAGTATCTTTACTCAGGATTTAATTATTGAAGCTTCGCTCGTTAATCTTAGAATCCTTTGCTTTGATATTAAATATTTCGCAGTGGTATGCGGTAGCGGTGATTTACAAAGCGGAGGTCCTGGGTTCGATCCCCGGCTGGGCAGATTGAGATTTTCTTAATTTGCCCAGGTCTGGCTGGTGGGAGGCTTCGGCCGTGGCTAGTTAACACCCTACCGGCTAAGACGTACCGCCAAGCGATTTAGCGTTCCGGTACGATGCCGTGTAGAAACCGAAAGGGGTGTGGATTTTCATCATCCTCTTGACAAGTTAGCCCGCTTCCATCTTAGACTGCTCCATCACTTACCATCAGGTGAGATTGTAGTCAAGGGCTTACTTGTAAATAATAAAAAAAAATGACAAAAACAGCAAAGCATGCAGAATGTTATAGGAGATATAGGCATTTAAAATTTTACAGAGGCAGGATGTCACTTAGTGAACGGTAAAACTTGTCCGTCAAACAATTTTTATTATGTGCGGCTGTGTTTGAAACGTTTGTCAAACATTGCTTTTTTTGACTGAGAAGTCAGTTTGACAAGCAAGTTTGTCAGACATGTTTGATCGTTTATAAAAAAAACACTCCATAACGCTTTTCAACGTTATAATTTGGCTATTAAAATTAAATATTCTATTGAATTGTGTTTTCGTGATATTCTGAATGTGGATGCTCAGTGAAAGCGAAACAAGAAACTATTTTTTGAGAACTGCGTTACATGTGATTGGTTGTTATATAAATTAGGACAATTGAAATCGCACGTCAAAATTTTGCCATATGGCTTATTTGATTTAAAGAACAACCCCTGTAGCCCAGTCCAGTGCCTGATTCACCATTTTGGTCTTTATTATCAACTTACTGAAGTGGACAACAAAGTGTCATCTACATATGATATACACCGTAAGTACCGGATGACTATTGTAATTTGTATCACAGTTTGTCAATTGATTTATTTTGAAGGGTTGATAATAAAAACCAAAATAGGAAATAGGCCAGCTGATCTTGATCACGTGATCTGTCGATAGCAAAAGCCATTCCCATGTATTTTTCTAGTTTTCGAAGCGTTCGCGATAGTAGAAAGAGAATCGACGTGTTACTTGGCTACAGGGGCAGTTCTGGCCTAAATTGTTATCTGTCAAGTATCGCTAAGACACACTGCATCGTGAGTTCTGTTCCCCGCCCACCCTCTGGCGCGCCATCTCGCGGATGATGCTGGACTCTCTGGAGCCGGATGAGCTCTGCTCTTGCATGGATAGAGCCAGTGCGCGCGCTAAAGCCTCGTCTTCAGACTGAAAAAAAAAACTTCTAGTAAGGGAGCCGTTGCCTTGCACGTTGTTGATTACTTCCACCAAGTATGAGCATTTAATATTGGTGGGTATAGGGTTACCAAAAAAAATGGGTTAGTTAATAGTAGCTAAAAGGTGTGCATTTCGAAAATCTAACAATTTGAGCGAATCGTAGTGGAATGGGTGGTTTACAAAGTTACAAAATAAAACCCTAATATTTCAGTCTCGCGCCACGAGCGCGAAGAATTTTTTACTTGTTTTGAAGGACAATTTCAGTAAGCCAAAGGAATAAAAATTGCCCTTGAAGTCAGTAGCTTTCTTCCCATCGCTGGAAGCGAAAAAAGTAAATAACCATCTATACTTTCTATCATCTAATCGGATTCCTTGACTGTTTAGTAACTACAAATTTAGCATCCCGGGCATAGATGATACATTATATATTGATCCCGGGCTCCCCTACTATTATTATGTATTTCTACTATTATTATATTTTACCCGGCTGGACCGATTGAGATTTTCTTATTTTTTTTTTTTTTTTTTTTCTGTCTGAGTAGGTGCCGATAGCTCCCTGCGGAACCACTACGGCGTCACCGGGGGGGTTGGGCGAGCGCAGAAGCATCGCCTGATGTGACCCGAAGGCTGAAAGAAAGATAGAGGACGGAACGGCTCTCTAAGGGCGTCTCCTATGAGACTCGGACCTCGGCTTAGAAGGCCATTCTGGAGGAGGTAACCGTGACCTGAGTGAATCAGTCCGGACGCCCCCAAGATCGTGAGTTAGAAAACCCACGTCCGGGTGACGTTAGATATCGGGGACCTCGTCTTCGCCGGCGAAGACGCTGTGTAGCTTGTGATTGTGTTACCTGGGAAGCATTGTCGGTTGTTATGTCATCGTCTGGATCGTGAAGGACGTTCTTGGGACGCCTCTGCTTGCAGTTAGCGTTTAGGTTGGGAGTGTAATTGCAGGCCTCAACCACTAGTTGGTTGGGATGGATGGCAGCTCTGTCAAAATAGTTTTGAGAGAGCTGTTTCATGTACTTAGCTATTGTCGGTAATTCTAGATCTCTATGGAGGTCATTATTGCGTAAAAACCACGGCGCGCCCGTGATTTGACGCAGAAAACGATTCTGTAGGGTTTGAAGCGGCCTAAGGGTCGCTTTGGGACGGTGGGCAAACACTACACTAGCGTAGGTTAATATCGGACGGATCGTAGTTTTATAAAGCGTTAGCTTTGAGCGGAGGGACAATTTACTTTTCTTATTTATCATAGCGTAAAGGCGGTGCATTACGTATGCGGCCTTTTTTCTCGCTTTGTTAACGTGCATGGAGAAGCTCATGCGGTTATCGAAGGTAACGCCTAGGTACTTGGCAGTACGTTGCCAGGGGATGGGTGCTCCGTAAAGGGAGACTTCTTTGAGTCCGGACTTGAGACGGGAGACCGCTTTGCCGGTGAAAAGCACGGCTGCGCTTTTCTCTGGGTTGACTTCTATACGCCAAAGGCGGAACCATTTACCTATAATGTTTACCGCCTTCTGGAGGCGGGCTCTAATGTGGACCCGGTTTACTGCCGTCGCGTACAGTGCGGTGTCGTCCGCAAACTGGGCGACGTGTACGCCCGGGTGGTCGGTGGGAATGTCGCTTGTGAAGAGCGAGTATAAAAGCGGGGAGAGCACGGAGCCCTGAGGGACTCCTGCGCGAATCTGTCTGGGTGAAGAGAGAGTGCCGTCTATACGGTACCTGAAGGTGCGGTTGGACAGAAAGCTGTGTAGCAAGCGTACCATTTTGTTTGGTATGCCGAAACGGTTTAGTTTGAATATCAAGCCTTCGTGCCAGACGCGGTCAAACGCTTTAGCTACGTCAAAGAAGAGCGCCCCGGTGGCGATGGGGTTATGAAATGTATTAAAACCGGTTAGAATGTGCTCCGTGAGGCGGTGCACTTGATGAACACATGAGTGTTTACATCGAAATCCAAACTGTTGTTTGATGAGAAGTTGCTTTTCATCGCAAATGGCTTTGAGACGATTCAAAATTATTATCTCATACACCTTGCCAATGGTGTTGAGAAGACTAATTGGGCGGTAGCTAGTCGGGAGGTCGCGGGGTTTACCCGGCTTGTGGATGCCAATGACCGTGGCTTCTTTCCATGCGTCTGGGAAGGCGCAGTGAGCTAGGAGAACATTGAAGATGTTCACCAGGAGGTTGATTATCTGGACCGGGAGAAGCTTTAAAGCTTTGTTGCTAATCGTATCAGGCCCCGGAGCCTTCTTTTTGCGCAAGCCCTTGATAACCGCAGAGACTTCCTCGCATGACGTAGGGGTAATTTCGACTCCGTCCGGGGGGCGAGATAAGATAGAAGTGAGTTCGGACTTCACTTTTTTCGCGTGTGATTTTACAAATGCCGTAGTGCTTGGAGTGCACTGGGCTTCCAGACTGTCGGCTAGGCATTCGGCCTTATCGATGTCCTCGATCGCGTTTGGGAGGCCAGGGCGTTTGAGAGGTGGGGTGGCTGCGAGGCGGTCGGCTTTGAGATATCTTGCCACGTCGTAGAAGGCTACGTGCGATGGCTCGAGCTCTCTCAGTCGGTTGTCCCATTGTCTGTCATAACGCCAGCGCAAGCGACGCTTGCACCGTCTTCCGAGAGTCCAAAGTAGACTCGCGTTTTGTCGGGTCGGTTCAGATTCGTAGCGTCTTTGCTGTGCGTTTCTATCCGTTAGTAGGGCCCGTAGGTCCGACGACAAGGGGGCCTTGCTGAAGGCAGGGACCTCCTTGGTGCAATCTTTTATTGCTTCGCGAATATGGCCATTTAGGTTCGAAGAAGCTGCGAGCGCTTCGCCTAACGTTTCTATCTCGTCAGGAATTTGATCTAGGTGCTGTGAAGCCAAGGACTTGAGACGCTCAGACAGTCTCCCGTAATTAATTATAGTTTTGGTCGGGGGGGTCGTGGAGGGCGGGGTGCCAAGCTGGAGTATAACTGGTCTGTGGTCCGAGTCCGAGGCCAGATCCGAGAACACCTCCAAAGGACTCACTTCAAGAGTGATGTTCTTTAGGAGTGCCAGATCCAGTACGCTCGGAGTTTGGTTTCGTGTGTCCGTCAGTCTCGGGTAACGTGTTGGTTTGTCGGGGGTGAGCAAAATGAAATTAGCATCGTCGCGGTCAGTCAGTCTTCTTAGAGTGTTGCCGCTAGTGTTATTATAAGCGTTGAGCCAACTTGTATGTTTAGCGTTAAAGTCACCGGCCAAAATGACGGAGTCACTTAAGGAGAGGAGTGTCTGAATGTCACTCTCTAAGAGACGTTTACCGCAGGGTTGGTAAACTGAAACCAGTGTGATCGGCGGATGGCCGGTCATACTGACCTGACATACTGAGACTTCCATGTTAGTAAGCTCGGGAGGATCAAGAGGAGTGCAGTGAAGAGCCCTTCTGTGATATATAGCTGTACCTCCCTTCCTTTGGGTGGTCCGGTCGTTTCTGATCATTAGGTAATTCCCTATTTTGGGATCGCGAAGGCTAGGTTTCAAGAAGGTCTCTTGCACCAGAAAGATGTCCGGTTTGTGGTCGCTTATCCATTCGCGGACCTCGAGTAATTTATCGGTGAGCCCGTCTGCATTGAAGAAGCCGACAGTCAGGGAATGTGGTTTTAATCTACCGTTGTAAGCCATTTAGAAAATTTTTATAGTTTTCGATCGCGCGGAGCATGATACTGTGCTCGCCTATTGCCCTTAGGGGGTCTACTTTATATTTCTCAATGAAGAGATCGTATTCTTCCATACGGAATACATCCGAGAAGGAGTGAGTCGCGTATGAAGGTTTGGACGAGGCTTGAGGGGCCGAGAGGGGGGGTTGGGCCGCAGGAGCGGCCCTCGGGGGCTGTTTGGCGACCGGAGAAGCCGGTGCCGCACTAGGAGCGTTAGGCGCTCCGTACAATGGCTTGTTCCAAGCGTTGGTGGTAGGCACCGGCGCTGGAACAAACCTGTGAGCGGGCTTTTTGGGTGCCGCCGGTTTGCGGCCCGCTGCCCTGCCCCTTCGCTTGCCTGGCTGTGGGGCCTTCCGGCATCCGCGATAGTTCGCGGGATGGCCGGCTTCGCCGCACAGCACGCAGCTTGGGGGCACTTCAGCGATCCGTTCCTTGCGGGGACAATCTATCGTGCCGTGATCTCCCAGGCACTTAACGCACCTGGGACGGGCAAAACAATTCCTTTGAGAGTGTCCATAGGTCTGGCATCTATGACATTGACCTATGCGGCCACGGTTGTTGGGCTTCTCAAAGGAGAGGCCAGAGAGGTGGCATATCGCCTTCAAGTTGTATATCCTCTTGCCCTCAGGAGAGAGCTCGAGGATCACTAGACAGAGGTCTAGCGGCTCTTTTGAGCGTGATCGGTACATTCGGTGTACCTCCTGGACGGGTAGATCCTGTTTAAGCAGGTCGGCTTTGATGAGCTCAGTATCAAGCTCCTTGGGGAGACCGCGGACTACTACGCGGAGGACTCGCTCATCGCTCAGAGCGTAAGTGTGATAGCCTATTGAGTTTGACCTCAATAAAGCTGTCAGACGCCTATGGTCACCGGATGACTCGCATTCCGCACGAATACCTAAGGTGGTAAGCTGGGCGTTTGGAATAGGGATATTGTTTTTTATTAGCATGGGGACAATTTTGTTTGCCCATGCGTCCTTGTCCCTAATAAACATTGGGGGGATCTTCTCCTTGCGAGGTTCCTCCATAGGAGAGTCCTCACTTTCGGAGTCTGAATCGGATAAGGTTTGTGACCGAGCTTGGCTCTCGGTCACAGTGACCTTGCTAGTGGTAGTGGGCTGAGCGTCGGTTTTAGTAGCCTTTCGCCGTTTTCGATTACTTACGACAACGGTGAAGCCATCGTCAACTGGAGCCGGTGAGCCCTGCGACTCTGGGATATCGCAAATGTCCATGGCGGAAGGCCTATGGACCGTGTTGGTCGGAGTGCGAGTCATAGATTCGCGGGAGGGTGGCAAAGTGCCCTTTGGGTGGGCTGAGGGCCCGGGGAGCGCGTTAGGCGCGCTAGGCCCTACGGACGGAGCCGGAATCGGTGTTGCCGGGCGACCCGAGGCCGAGACACGTGGGTCGCGGGCCGCGGATTGGCTGCCCAGCGGCGGGCGCACTACCTGAGCAGGTAGCACGTGGCGCTGGGTCACGAGTGGCGCGGGGGTTGCGGGGATAGCGGGGGACGCGGCGGCATTTCCCGGAAGGGGACTACCTGATTGGGGTTGACTTTGAGTCAAAGTCACGGTTTGAGACGCAATCGGTTGCGAAGACATAAAACTTTCCAGATAGCCTGGAAATTTAACTCGGAGGTCCTTGAAGAGGGCCTCCAAGTACGGCGGCGGAACGGAGTTGGGGTCCATAGTGGACCCCGGAACTAACAGGACCTCCCCACCGGGGCGGGGAGGTGAGTACCTACTGTGTGGCCCTAGTGGTCCACGCCTTTAGGTGACGTGGGTGTACCTACTCTTATTCTAGTGTACTCACGGACCGGAACCACTTAACTACACTAGAACAACGCAGAACACAACACAACACAGCACAACGAAATCGGTGGTCAAGACAGTACTAGAAAAACTAGCACCCTCTCAAAAGAAGAACCAATATTGGTGGCCTCCACCGTGGGATCGAAAACCTGCATAGGCGAGGACAGACGACCGCACGGGACGGCTGCCAAGATCGGATTTTCTTAATTGGTCCAGGTCTGGCTGGTAAGACGCTTCGCTAGTTACCACCCTACCTACAAAGACGTACCGCCAAGCGATTTAGCGTTCCGGTACGATATCGTGTAACTTGTAAAGAATAAAAAAGGGTGTGAATTAGGATAGGCCTGACGAATTTTTTGTAAATAAAAGCCTTACGCTTTAAAAACGGATGATATAGATTATAGACTTTTTCTAATTTACTATGACAATGAATTCTGTGGGCCGATCCCGGCGGCACTGCAATGCCGGGCCGACCCGTGACGGGAGTGGAGCGAGCCCCGAACATCCCGTCAGTTTACAAAAATCAGTTTAATATACTGGTCCCGCATTGCGGGAACTTTCAGATATTAAGCTGAAAAGAACAGATACTACACTTTGATCTTAGCCAAAAGGCCGAGAAGCGATAACGTCAAACTTCTGCATGGCGGAGGTCATTGATCTAGAAAATATCTTCATAGCGCAATGTCGTTTTTCAAGCAAACCGCGAAGCGCCATCTGTTATCGTTTGTTTGTACTTTTACTAAAGCGTGTTCCGTATAACAGCGACATCTTACTGAAGCACAGAAAACTTCCATAAAATAATTGTCAGGATATTGGCACAACTTTTATCACTTTATGCCCCAAGTCTTCACAAGGCTCAGGATTCAAATTTAGAATCACTCGCTACGCTCGTGTTTCAAATGTAGAATCCTTCGCTTGCCGAGTTTGAATCCCAAATTCAAACTCGGCACTCATAACGAAAACAAACTTTGCTCTCTTGTTGAATAAATAACTATTTCATAAAAAAAATACAGTCACCTTACTTTTTGAACAGGGTAGTATATTTCTAATATCGAATCTTAGACCACATCATTACGCCCGTTTTCGGCATTGTTCATATCAAGTATTTTAACATATTTTGTCTTAACGAATAAATGGTGGCATACACAATGTAATTATTAATTTCAAAACTGTTTATTTTTTGCACAGAGTAAATATCATACAGAGTCTTTACAAGCAGCGTGGTGAAGCCGCTGAAACTCATAAAAAAACAAACGTCACACGTCTCCTTACATAAACTTGTATTCCAAAATTTAACACTAACAACAATTACTTAAATTAATATATTAAATTTTGCGAACACTTTTTAAAATATTTAAAAACAAAAGACGCCATTTCTCTTGAATAATATTGGAAGTTACTGATGCGACGCTTCGTGTCGTACTGACTAAATAAATAAATAAATAAAATAAAATCTTTATTCACCAAAAAAATATACATAAAACCATAACATTGCCTGTGGTCTCCACACTAGATTGATCTGTATCGTGGAGACCAGGTAGGATTTTCTAATGCTTTCCGTTGGACTAGGACTAATTACAAAAATTACAATAAATAGGACTACATTACAAAAAGAAAAACATTACAAAATAGAAAAGTAAAGTAAAACAGTAAGCAGAAACATTAGATGGTGTACACAATTATTTTAGCTTATTTCATATTTGCATTGAGTAATTCTTCAGTGTCTGTATAAGTTAAACTTTTTAACCAATTAGTTATTGTTAGACTTGCCTGATTTACTGAGAGGTTGCAAAGATCACAGGACCTTGCAACAAAGTTGTAGACTTTTGCATCGACATATGGTGTGAATCGTCGAGCGAACTCAGTTTTCGCAATTGGGAGATTGACCTTGACTATTCTTTTCCAAATACCTTTTTTACATTTGGGGATTGTAGCAATTGTCTATGTTTTGACAAAGCTGCTTTTAATATAAAGAGTTGACGAACTGTAAGCACCCCACTATCTTTATGTAGTAGTGCGGTTGAATATTTGTATGGTTTTTTTAGCATTACTTTTAATACTGATCGTTGAGCTCTCTCTAGATCTATTAAAATTGTCTTTGCTGCACTTCCCCAAGATAGAATGCAATAGTTAAGAAGCGACTGGCATAATGAAGTGTATACTAATGTTAGGGTTGACGCGTTCGCTATATCGCGTATTTTTTTCATTATACCGATGATTTTTCTGACTCGTTTAGAAAGGAAAGCAATGTGTGGTCTGAAGGAGAGCTTATTATCGATCTGGATCCCAAGATATTTAATGACGTCGACCTGACCAATTTCATCACAAGCACACTGAGCCGTTATGTGGCGTTTTGCATTTGTTACGCCACAACTGTGGATCTTAAGGCCATTGTTTCGTTTTTTGGGAGCGGAAGCTGCAGTTTTATGAAAGCACAGGTATTTTGTTTTGTCTATATTCAGCGTCAGTAAATTGTGGCTAAGCCAATTCGATAAAGCAGATATTCCCGACTGTGCATTTCGATAAGTTTCTTCCCAAGTTATACCATGGAATAGTAAGGCAGTATCATCGGCGTAACAGATGATGTCAGCGTTCTTGAGTGGTATACTGTGTATATCGTTAATATATAATATAAATAGCGTCTTGAGTGGTATACTGTGTATATCGTTCTTGAGTGGTATACTGTGTATATCGTTAATATATAATATAAATAGCGTCGGTCCGATTATGCTACCTTGAGGTACACCAAAATTGATACTTTGCACGTCACTTTTTAAATTAGATATTTTTGTACACTGCTTTCTGTTGGTTAAGTAACTTTTAAACCACTCAAGTGGTATGCCTCTTATACTGTTGCATTCGAGTTTTCTTAGTAAAACCGGGATGGACACAGTATCAAAGGCCTTTGCCAAGTCCAGGAATAAACCTATGCAACCTTTTTGCTGGTCGAGATGGGCAGATACAGTAGATGTTAGAAGACGGACAGCATCCTCCGCAGATTTATTATGCCTAAACCCAAATTGCCTCCCTGATAGTATGTTATGGGACTCTAAGTAAGACATAAGTCTCTTGTTAACTATTTTTTCCAACAATTTGGAGAAGGTTCCAAGCAATGATATGGGTCGATAGTTTTCAGGCTTGTCTTTGGGGCCAGCTTTATATATTGGGCTTACCAATGCTATTTTCCACTCTTCGGGAAATACACCTGTGCTTAAGCTTAAGTTAAAAATGGTAGTTAGTGGGTCAATTATTTCTTTAGCCGTTTGTTTAACAAGTTCGTTGTTTATTTCGTCATAGCCTGAAGCTTTCCCATTCTGGAGTTGTGAAATAAGTGCTTCTACTTCATAATTGTCTGTAGGGGTCATAAAAAAGGAATCACGTGTAGAGTGATTTTGTTTTATGTTAGTTGCTATAGACTCTTCGGTTTCACCAATATTTGATAGTATATTATTTGCTAAATGTTGTCCTAATGTTGAGAAATAGTTATTACATGAGTTGAGAGATTGTGTTTTTTGTGTGGTTCCGAGAAGTTCATCTATTTTAGTGTGAGAATTTTTGGAATTGCATATATTTTTTATAGATTTCCATAACTTTTTGGAGCTCTTAGAGCTTTTTTCTAGTTCTTTCCTTTCGTATTCAGTTTTAAGTTTCCGTAAAAGGCTATTACAAAAATTTCGGTACCTCTTGTATGTAATTTTTAAAATCTCATTGTCCGAGTCTGCTCTAAACTGCAAATGCAACTTGTCTCTGTGTTTCATGCACTTTAACAGACCATGCGTTATCCAAGGCTTTAGGTTGAACCTTGACCTAGTTATAGTGACTATTTCTGTATGGCGATTTATGATGTTTAGCAGTCGAGACATGAAGGAGTTTACTGCCAAGTTCACATCACGGCTTTCGTTAATAGATGACCAGTCTTCACTTCCCAAGTCTAGTTTTATAGCTTCAATATTTCGTTTTAGTCTCTTCCTTGGTAACCTGTCAGAATTCAATTTTAGTGAGAACCCAGTAATGGCTATATCATGATCTGTTATGTCTGAAGTGCAGACTATACCAGTTGCTTTCCCAGTTGTTCGGGTCATTATGTGGTCTAAACAAGCATCTCCTCTTGTCGGCAAAGTTATGCTAGGCAGTAATCCATGCTCGGCGATTAAGCAGAGATATTCAGTATAGCTAACATTATTTACAGATTTCAATATATTTATATTGAAATCTGTAAATAATGTTAGCTATATATGACTCGAGAATGTATTCGTTTTTGAATTTTGTATTCGGCGGGACTACGACACCGTCGTTTTCCGTGCATTGCATCTGCCTATGATTGATTGAATCTGTGATTTTTTGATACTCACCATAGTTCCCTGCACCGCTGCAAAGCTCGGAACGGCAGCGACGGGCGTCCTATTTGGTTTGTTCATCTCAGTTTGCTTTAGACGCGCCATTGCTGCATTCCTGTGGATAAAATTAATCATCATATCAACCCATATTCGACTTACTGCTGAGCTCGAGTGTACTCTCAGAATGAGAGGGGTTAGGTCGGCCCAATGCGGATTGGCAGACTTCACACACGCAGAGAATTAAGAAAATTCTCTGGTATGCAGGTTTCCTCACGATGTTTTCCTTCACCGGTTGAGACACGTGATATTTAATTTCTTAAAATGCACACAACTGAAAAGTTGGAGGTGCATGCCCCAGACCGTATTCGAAGCCACACCCTCCAGAATCGGAGACAGAGGTTATATCCACTGGGCTATCACGGCTCTAATAAAATTATTAGTATTAATATGGTAGTTGAGTTGTATCAAATTTAATATAAACAATACTAATTTCGTATAGTACATGGAATAAGGTTGCGATATATAATAAAAGTTAAGGATTTAGATATGTAAGATAGAACACTTAATTTAAAAATTATGTAATCAATTTTTCCAAACGTCAGAAACGCTTCGTTTGGCCTGTGTGTAAAAGCGGGACTATATCGGCTTCGCTGCAGACACCGGGACTGACTGCCTGAAAGCAGGACTGTCCTGCACAAAGCGGGACGTATGGTGACGTTAGCTATAGATAATTATGAAGAGTGATGGATAAGGTGCACTCACTAGAGAGGCACTGACGGGAACAACCCAAGGATTTTTTTTTAATTTTTTTATTTGGGTCAAAAAACATTAAATTATGATAAGATTACATTTCAAAAAAATCAATTACTTACATAAAAACTAAATCGTCAACCTAAACCGTTAACCACAGATTAACAAGATTAAGATACAAGAAAAGTGAAGTGACATTGAAAGTTTAAGCTACTTTTAGATTCTTAAATTTTTAGTGACAATTTTTTTTTAAATTTACTTGGACGAGTATCAGAATATTAATCTGATAACAAAAAAAGTTCGTCTAATGAGCATTCGTGCGAATGTTACATCACAGAAAAATACGAGAACATTTTAGCGAAAATTCTATCGAGCGTTTTAACGAGCATTCTAGCGAGCAGATTTGCTTGGAGCTTTTTGCCGAGAAGAATATCTTTGACGAATAGAGCGTTCGCTGGAATTTTCAAGATGTTTGTAGCTATATTTGGCTCGGCTCGTTGTTCAGTTCGACAAATATAAAAACGTCGAATGCTCGATGTTCTGTTACAAGTGAACGCTCAAGTCTATCAGCACCTTAATAACGGGCCACTGTCCACTAATCAAACACCTTTCAATTCTAGGTATGACTGACAGTCCTCTGTGCAGAGTCTTTTGTACATGTTATGCTCAGTTGCAGAGGCGTAACGGAACATCGAGCATCCTACATTGGTTCCTCAGCGACACTCCATGAGGCTATCAGGGACCAGCAGGATTATTATGTATTTAGGTGTATCATTTAAATAATAAGTCACGACATGGTTTTTCATCGCAGTTTCTTTTATGTGATCATCTAACATAGTTATTTCATCAAAATGCGCCAGTTTACAACAAACGGCAAATATTTTGTTTTTACAATCATCTACTATTATATCAACAAAACTATGCAAATAACGGTTATTTGTTAAAATAAAGATACTATTTCCTGCTATCACTACTTTACTAATGTCACTGTAAAATGACGATAACTATTTAATTTAGTTGAAAACGCAATGTCAGATGTTTGCAAAATAGGCCTGCTGGGCGGCCTGCTTAGTTTCTGGAGCGTGCTCGGCTGGATGGAGTGAATCCGAGAACCTACACCAAAAGATCCACGCCACATGGTCAAGTGGAAGTCGGAAACTTTAAACTTAGGAGATTTAAACCCACGTTTTACAATACACGGGCATAAGTTAGTTATTTCTGCATATCGTCTCCAAAGAGTAAAAAAATCTTTTGTAGGTTTGGGTGTACTCTTCTATAACAAGATCCCCCAACACTGTGATGGACCTGCCAATGCATAGCTTTAAGCAATTTCTTAAAAAACATTTGCATTTGGTTACTACACCATTGATGAGTTCCTTAATGATAAAGATGCTTGGAGGCCGTTGGATCAGCTTCCACCTTCACACAGGAAGTAAAACTATAAGATATTGTAATGTTGTCATCAATTGTATATTGTATGATTTTTTTTAAAAGAGCAACTATTGAGTTTCTTGCCGGTTTCTTCTCAGCAGAATCTGCCTTCCGAACCGGTGGTAGAATCTTTACAAATAGTCAACTGCCCAGAATAAGAAGAAGGTGTACTCACGCGAACTGCCTCTTCTTAGCGCCGAGCTTGCCGTCGCAGTGGTGGTCGGCAGTGTGGCGGTGGCGCAGGCAGTAGTTGAGCGCGCACTCGCCGCACACCAGCGGGACCATCTCCTTCGTCTTGCAGCCCTTGAGCGAACAGCGGTTTGTGAACACCTGGAATAACACATCAACTTCTTATTAAGGGTAATACCAAGCCTCAACCCACGTCTAACGACAAAACCACTTAAACTCAAACGAAGCAAACTTAAAACATTATGAATTTTATTTCAACGGGTACATACCACGATAAAACGACGAGATGTTTAATGTCGATATTTCGACCCAGTTGCATGGATCGTGGTCATGGGACTCACGATCCATGCATCAGTCCCGTCGTGACCACGTTCCATGCAACGGGGTCGATATATCGACATTAAAAATCTCGTCGTTTTATCGTGGTATGTACCCGTTTAAAAAATATTCATAATGAACAACCACGAAATAAGTTTAAAATCATTAAACTAAAAAACAGTAACAGAACTAATGATTGGACAATGTTCACTAAATAAACACCTTTCGGTTCTAGATATAACCGACAGTCCTCTGTGCAGAGCACGCATGGAGGAAGAGGAAACCCCGATACATGTTATGCTTAGATGCAGAGGTGAGAGGTGTATTTGAACAACGCGCAGCACACATTGGATCCCCAGCAACACTCCATGAGGCGTTCGGCGACCTGGGCGGCCTGCTAAGCTTCTGGAGCGAGCTCGGCTGGCTGGAGTGACTCCAACGGGGACCAGCACCAGAAAGACGTTGTGCGTAGGTGCGGTGCGTAGTGGCCAAGTGTGGAAAAGGCCCAGAAAAGAAGAAGAAGGGTAAGGGACAGCAGGTTTTGAATCAAACACACTCTACTGGCTCTATGGAATGGAGCTGTGGGGGACCTGCAGTAAATCTAACATTGTGTTAAATAGTTAGAGCACATTCAAAGGATCTATTACTCGTCATCAACCCATATTCGGTTCGCTGCTGAGCTCGAGTCTCCTCTCGAAATGAGGGGTTAGGCCAATAGTCCACCACGCTGGCCCAATGCGGATTGGCAGACTTCACACACGTAGAGAATTAAGATAATTCTCTGGTATGCAGGTTTCGTCACGATGTTTTCCTTCACCGTTTTGAGACACGTGATATTTAATTTTTTTTTTAAATGTATACAACTGAAAAGTTGGAGGTGCATGCCCCGGACCGGATTCGAACCCACACCCTCCGGAATCGGGGGCAGAGGTCATATCCACTGGGCTATCACGGCTCTCTATTATTCTAGGATGCTTAATTTTGATTCATCATTTACAATTAAAAATCGCACAGTCATGTAATCTTTTTGATGTGATATGCACTGATTGTCTGTGTACGCTCTCCGCTATGTCTGGGGCACCCCTCTATTGCCTAGTACTGGAGAAGCACAAGCATTCATTGTTAAGGCTAAAAGGCAATATGGCTCCAATCATTATTATTATTAGGTGCAAGGGAAAGTTACAGTGCAGTTTTTCATCATTTCTTTGAGAAAAAGATCTTTGGGAAAAAAAGACACTTGTGACGAGGGTGACGTTTGTGGGTTTGACGGCCTCCGAAGCGCAGTGGATATATAAGACGGAGGTCCTGGGTTCGATCCCCGGCTGGGCAGATTGAGATTTTCTTAATTAGTCCAGATCTGGCTGGTGGGAGGCGTACCGCCAAGCGATTTAGCGTTCCGGTACGATATCGTGTAGAAACCGAAAGGAGTGTGGATATCATCCTACTCCTAAAAAGTTAGCCCGCTTCCATCTTAGATTGCATCATCACTTACCATCAGGTAAGATTGTAGTCAAGGGCTAACTTGTAGAGAATAAAAATAAAGGTCTCTTTAAGACAATTGTAAATACTTAATAGACATAATTTGGCTTGTAAAAGTAGCTTAGTAATGTAACCTTTTTTCTCCTCTCCCTAGCTGGATCAGACGTGCACTGGTTGTCTATGTGAGCGCCCACTGCTACGTCTGGGGGCTCCCCTCTCTTGCCAGGCACTGGAGACCCACACAAGGGACACTCGGGTACTTGCACATCTCTGGAGTTGGGTGCTGGGCACTCGTGTTTCACGTAGGCAAAGTGGTCTGAACTGAAATTGGAAATTTTTCTTTAATATAGATTTTACATAGTCTAGCAAGGTAGAATAGTTGACTCCATTACAACCCTTTTTAAGTTCACAGTGTAAAGTCTTGGCAAAAAACTTGGCAGGCTAAAGGACAAACGGTGGACTAAGAAAATTACCTATTGGAAAGGTCCACTTGGTAAAAGGAAAGTAGGACGGCCTATAGGAAGATGGGTAGACGACATTACCACAGTGGCTGGCCAAGGTTGGATGGAACTCACAAAAGAAAGGGACAAATGGAAAAAGATGGAGGAGGCTTATACCCGAAGTGGCCCATTATTAACTAGTACATAACATAATTAATTATTTAGATAAATATATAGATTAATTAGAATAGTTTTAAGATATTGATAAGTACTATCTAAATGGGAAAAATACAGCTTATTATTATTATAGTCTAGCAAGTTTGTTGATGACACTCCCATAATATGCGGGCGTCGACGGGAAAGATTGCGCGGGTGTGAAATCGTGCGTGCGGGGTAGTGAGGTGCGTCAGTCGTGGGTTTTTCATTAATCGCTACACGCCCCAACTGTCGCATTGGTTACAAACGAAGTTGCCAAGCTATAAAACAAAGTCTACTGACATATCTGTCTAATCTCAGTGAATCAAAAACTATTGAACACGCACTGGCTTTTATTAAAATGACAAAATGATTAAAGAGAAAATCTTTCAGAGATGTCATCACTATTTTAAATTTCAAGATAAATATAAATAAGTAAAGCAATAAAATTCTCCAATTATTCACGTTATTATGAAACTGAAAACTCTTAGAGCAAGAGCCCACGACAGCCAGACCTTCGTTATTTTATAAAAGTTGAAAGTTTCTCTGTAGATGTCTCCTATACAGGTAAGAACGACCAGCGACTATAAAGTTTGGGTTGTGGTTACTTGGGCAGGTAACAGGTAGTAAAGGTGTATAAAATAGTACTTGAAATTCGTTAAAGTATAAAGCTCAATTTTTTAATATTTCCTTCGGGATAACTTTAAAAATCTCGTCATCCATTGCCGGACACTTATGACAGTTGCTACCCCCTGCCAGACATCCCTAAACTTTAATAAATTATAATTATACTTTCGTAATAGTATAAAAGCTAAATTTTATATATGTTACTTGGGGACTTATAAAAAGATGTTACCTCAATAGCCGGACAGTTTTCGTGGTTTTTACATCTTGCCAGACACATCGAAAGTCCACTATAGGTGCGAGCGCGAATGCTTAGTCGATTACTATTTTTTAAGATATCTAATAAAAAATAATTTTATTACGTTCATAGCCATGTTGTATAAAGTAAAAAATGTTTGTTTAATATCATAAAAATATAAAAAAAAAGTATAATTACAAGTATAAAAAGATAATTAAACTTATTAAATTTATTAATTTAAACATTGTCGTCGATATTTTCATTTTCTTCATCACTACTACTCCAGTCGATGGCAGAATTGTCCTCAACATAACCTTCTTCTTCAGTGTCTGAAAAAAAAATAAGCAAGTTCAAAAATTAAGCAAGTTTATACAATTATAAATAATTCAAAAATTATGTATCATAATTTGTCATAATAATTATATACCTGATTGAGTTTTGAATGAATCACTAACATAACTCGGCAGTTGATCCCTTTCAAACCATTTGAACTGGTATTTGTCATCTTTAAATACCCAGCCATTATTTTCTGGTTGATATGTGGTTGGATTTTTTAAATGAGCATTATTCTAAATTGTACGTATATAATTTGCTCGCAGAAATTGCTGCAGTAGTTCGCTTTTGCAAGGTATTAGGTTGCTAGCGTCAAAATTTCGCAACTTCTTTCGGTCAAAAGCTTCATTTACATCGGAGACTTTGTACGAGTCGATGAATATTTGAAGTCTAGCGGCATCAACATCAAATACATTAGGGACATTATAGACATTGCATATAAATCTCTGAATAATATAAAAGATATTTTGTTGATGATTTAAATTTTTAATTAATTCGTTGTTGCCGAAGTTCTTGAAAGCTTCCTGGTACTCTGGATCTTTTTTTAATATCTTATACGGTTTTAATTTTCCTTTTCTGAAGAGCGCAGGATTAAAATCACAACCTGTGATGGCATGAAATCCAGGTAAGCTCTGACAAGTTAACAGTCACAACTCTGCATGTATTTTGGTTAGGTCCACATACCTTAAATTATTTCCAGTGCCTGTAAGCATCCAAACAACGGAATCACTTTTAAGGTGATGCATGTCACCAAGCATTATAGCCGCAATATCGGTATCAGCACTTCTTATTACTGTTTCTGCTGGATAGTTGATGTTACATGCATGATATACTATCTTTGTATCTGCTTCCTCGTGTGCTGGGCATGACAACTCTTCATGAATCCTTGAGACAACTTTGTTGCAATTATCAACAGTAAAAGAATGACACTTTCTGAAATTGATGTATATTGTTTTGTTAATTTTTGCTAATTTATTTAATAATTCTGTAAACTCCTCTTGACCTTTAATGTTAGGTAGTACACTAGATTTAAATTGGTTAGTATCGGTTTTGTGGAGTGGAAGCATTTTTGAGTTTTTTTTTACTTTTCCTGTCACAAAATACACAAATATTTTCATAGTTGATATTATTAGCTTCCTTTTCAGTTAAAATATTTGCATCCTGAGTTGAATCATTATTTTCACTAACATCTGGTTCACAAATTTCAATATTTTCTTGAGAAGTTGTAGCTTGAGGTCCTATTGAAGATTCTGTAGAGGAAGACTGTAAATGAGATGGTTCTGTGGTCAACTTAGGTGTCAATGACGAGGCTGCTGAGCTACTGTTTGTAGGTACACTAGCTGATTTTGTTTTTTCACTGTTTTTTGTAGATTTTTCAGGTTCAGAAGTTAAATATTTTTTCATAAGTCCTGTAAATGCTTTATAACATTCCCGATGATATCCATTTCCTATATACTCATCAGGTAAAATAATGTCTTTATATTTAAGGTTATTTTTTTTTCTGACTTTCAAAACAGTTTGACATTTTTTTAATGTTTCTTCCGAGAACAATATTATTTACCATCACTTTTATTACAAACGAAACAAATTAATGTATCTCCCATGATAACACTTTTCACTAAACTTATACTTTTATTTCACAAAAAACTGCACAAATAAATTCGACTAAGCACTCTATCTGACTCGCACCTACTTGAACAGTTGTTACCCCGCACTCGCACCTATAGTGGACTTTCGATGTGTCTGGCAAGATGTAAAAACCACGATAACTGTCTGGCTATTGAGATAACATCTTTTTATAAGTCCCCAAGTAACATATATAAAATTTAGCTTTTATACTATAATGAAAGTATAATTATAATTTATTAAAGTTTAGGGATGTCTGGCAGGGGGTAGCAACTGTCATAAGTGTCCGGCAATGGATGACGAGATTTTTAAAGTTATCCCGAAGGAAATATTAAAAAATTGAGCTTTATACTTTAACGAATTTCAAGTACTATTTTATACACCTTTGCTACCTGTTACCTGCCCAAGTAACCACAACCCAAACTTTATAGTCGCTGGTCGTTCTTACCTGTATAGGAGACATCTACAGAGAAACTTTCAACTTTTATAAAATAACGAAGGTCTGGCTGTCGTGGGCTCTTGGGCTATCTAGTGTATTTAATTTTTTTTTATTAATTATGTTTAACAGCCCTAAGATTTTTCAAATTTTTTGCATTCTATCTATGTCATCATCAGGTAGCAGCGGCTCCCTGCAACTTGCTTGATGTATTTATCCACCTAGTAGGGGCTCAACCAACACTGTGCTTTCCAGTGCAGGGTTGCCAATCCAGCATCTTGGGACCCCAAAGTCCATTGGCTCTTCAAACTAAGTTCCCTACCTATTGCCACTTCAACTTCGCAACTAACTGAGCTATGTTGGTGACTTTGGTTCTTGTAGGGATATCCTCATTTCTGATTCAATCACGCAGAGAAACTCCAAGTACAGCTCCCTACATTGCCCGCTGAGTAACTCTGAGCTTTCTTATGAGGCCCATACTTGGTGATCTACATGTTTGTCTATGTAGTATTTTACCAAAGAACCATTGCATTTTCAAGTTAAATTTTGTTATGTTTACAGTTTATAACTATTTTACATTTATGATACATAGCAGTTGTGTATTCCCAACAGAGATAACAGGCTATCTGGGTTTCTATGCTCAATGCTGTTACCATTTACACACAGAAAAACACATTTTTGATAAGCCTTTATATTGATAACTGTGAATAAAAATAACCTCTGTGTCACAGTTGTTGGATTTTGATTTTTTTTGACTTTTGATAAAAATACCTTTATTATTACACTATTGTGTTTATATGTTTTGATATTATGTTTTATTACTGGGCCGTCCTGAGTTCTATTATTGGCTGGGGTCTATGAAGGTTATATTTTCCCAGACAAGCAGGGTACAGTGTACAATTCTAAACATGAGATGCTACATAAAATGACAGAGATTTAATTAATTATTTTTGGTTTTTGGTCACTCAACTGGAATTTCTCAAGTGTGGAATTGCTAATTACATGTAATGGCATAGAATACTTTTCTTCAACCAAGATAGAAGAAATAACAACTCTTGGTAAACAATATACATATAATTGGTATCAGGCCTCCTAAATTTTGTACTGGTGTGGCCTACTAGATTTTGTCTCTTTTATGGAAGCATGAATTTTTGTAGCCAATGCCATGGAACTATTTAAAAATCCGGGCTTAAAGGCCGTATTTTTAAATAGTATGTGTTAATCCAGAGTAAAATCTATTTCCATTCCAAATTTTAGGCAAATTGATTCAGTAGTTGCAGCATTAAAGAGTAACAAACAACCATACAAACTTTCACACTTAAAATATAGTAGGAAGCAAAAAGTAAAAAAATATATTACCAATAAACTTCTCTGCATGCATCACATTTCATTGGCAGGAAATCTGTAAAAAATAATTAATTGCTTAGTGCACACATTTTTGTGTTTACAGTGGAAACTCGATTAACCCGTCTAATCGAAAATAAAATATTAAGGTAAAAAATGGTTGCTGGTGGTAGTCTAGATAATCCCAAATCCTTATAACTGAGGGCCAGATAATTGAGTTTCTACTGTATTTTGGACACTGCACAGTATTGTATAGTACAGTCACAAGACAGTTCCCCTGTGGATGATATTAAACCTATTTTGGCCACTTTTCTAGGATCATAAGTTCATAAACCTGTCATGAGATATCTCATGAAAAGAAAAAGAGGCATTAACAACCAACTGCAGTAGAATGAAAAATATTACTCTCTTCCTTCTTTCTTTTATTCTTCTTGATGTAACGGCTTTGCAGGTCTTCAAGAGGTCCTTTTATCACGTTGACCACTTCTGATCTATTGCAAACGCCACTGACTAAATTTCCTCTTCAATACTAGTTGGTTTCATTTGTACAATCACAAAAAACAAAAGAATCCCAGTGGATATGACCTCTGCCTCCGATTCCGAAGTGTGTGGGTTCGTATCCGGTCTAGGGCATGCACTTTCAACTTTTCAGTTGTGTGCATTGTAAGAAATTAAATATTTCGTGTCTCAAACAGTGAAGGAAAACATAGTGAGGAAACCGGCATATCAGAGTTTTCTTAATTCGCATCCAGCATTCCACATTGGGCCAGCATGGTGGACTATTGGGTGGAGACTCGAGCTCAGCTGTGAGCTGAATATGGGTTGATAACGGATGGAGTTCACATCTATCAACAGTTCGCAATCTCATGAGATTGGTTATAAACTAATCATCATCCTCATTATCAACCCATATACAGCATTATAAACCAATGGTATTTACAATTTTACAGTGACATACATATAGGTACAATCATCTATACAAAGAAGGGCAAGTATTCTAGAAACTTCTAGATTCAACCTTGAGCATAAGCATTAATTGTAAAACTTTATAAGTCATTTCACCCCACACAATTTTAATGTTGAAATTTTGATGAGTCATGTTGTGTTACTTATTTTAATTGCCTTGATTGTGGTTTAACTGTTTTTTAAAGTTATAAAAATTATATAAATGTATAAATGCAAATAAATATTCCTTTGTTCTAAACAGATTAAGATGAGATATAAAGTGACAGGCAAGACGATAGCTTTCTTTTTAATTTGGACTATTTATTCTTTTGAGTAACAAACTTCTTGCTAGATTGCGGGTTTGTTTTATCAAAAATCAATGTTTTCTGGGGTGTTAATAATAAAATACTTTAAATTATTATAAAAATATTATTTACTCACCTAATTTGTTACATGTTTTGTAGGAACAGTTTCTTCCAACATGCGGGAATTCCATTGTAATGAATTATGAAATACGTAAAATATTGTTCAAAATAATAGTTTTTTAACAGGAAGCGAATTATTAACCACAAGTTTTCACACTGTTTCACACAACTATATTATTAAAAGTCTTTTGCAATTATGACGAAATCATTTTCAAGAGCACAATTTTTATTTCATACCTTTGTCAACAAATCATTCGTCATCGCAGCTGACGTTGACAGTCACACAGATAATATCACAGAGATAGTATAATATTGACATTTAATCTTTGCTGTTGACATTGACAACACGATACATTTTCAAATTGTCACAGATTACTTATATTTTGCACAACATTTTTGTGGTCATTCTGTTTGCACTTGACTACAAGTACAATCTTGCCTGGGGCCTAATTGTCTAACGGACTTCATTGATCGTAAAGTTCATACGATCGGCTACGATCAACGATCAATCGTAACTTTACATTGGTATTGTCTAATTTAGTTCATTATATGAAGACCGGATGGTGAACGATGAACTGAAATCATTCATGAAGATTGCGTATTGTTTATGCAAAATGATAGTGAAACTATCGTTAATAATATTATCAAATTTATGTCAAACTCCATAATAATGCATATATTTTAACAAAGTTTTATGTCTTTTGTTTAAAACATTAAAGAAGCATTAAATTTCACGACAAATATCTACTATTGAAGACAATAGCGTGAGAAAATGGTACATGCAACTCAAGTAACAAAACGCAATTAACGAATTTAACCAAGGGCTATTTGGACTATTTGGTAATCTCCCTGTTGTCTGTGTAGGCTAGTGTCAAAATAACGGGGTATCCTATTAGTCTGTGGTGAAACATAGCATATTAATAACCTGTGGATGTGGATTAGAAATTTAAATTTTATAAACAAAACAAAGTTTTTATTAATAAAAAATTTAATTTAGAAATTGAGCAAAGTTTTACTAAATTATAGTGATCTTAGGAGCAAAGTTTACTTCGTTTGTGTTATTGTTAATCAAAAATATAAAAGTAAACAAAAAAGAAAAACTACCTCTATCTAATTTTGTCGATGTCCATTTCTTAAGAAGTTTCTCATTAAAACAACCCATAACTCAGGCAAGGCAGGGCTAAGGTGGTTAGCGTAACTACAAGTGGTTAACTTACAGTTAGCCAACTGAAGAACAATCAACAATGCCCGATTAATAAGTGATCGCGCTGCTTGTCTACTACTTGCTGCTTGTCCCTGCACTAGTTATAGCAGTAATTTCTTTGTTTGGAAGTATTTAGCACATCCGGGCTGCGCAAAAGGAGAGAGTGGGCATTTCCTCTGTCTCTTAGAAAAGTCCGCATGTTATTTTTATCCCAGTGTTAATCTCTAAGTCTCGTATGAATCGGCACTAATATACATAGGTTTACCTAAGTGTGTGATTAGTGACTTCACAAACAGACTTATTATTAAAGGATTTGAACAGTTCTCTAGCTCTTTAGGGTGTTTTATTCCTTCACCAGCCAACAACAGTGTCATAATTACAATGGGTTCGCAGAGTTAGTTTATCTAGGCATTTAGATATACCATTCAAAATCCTCTACTGAGAGCAAAATGTTACTGTTATATTTTATTTTTCATTCTTTACAATTTAAACTGAAAATCCACAACCCTTTCAGTTGCTACACGTCATCACACTGGAATGCTAAATTGCTTGGCCGTAAGTCTCAATTGTCCAGCCGGGGATCAAACACAGGACCTTCGGAACATTAATTATCATTAACATCTGATAGTGGTATATTAACACCATAACTACCAATCCACATTGGAGCAGGTTTTTTTTTTATTCTTTACAAGTTAGCCCTTGACTACAATCTCACCTGATGGTAAGTGATGATGTAATCTATGATGGTAACGGGCTAACTTGTTAGGAGTAGTAAGACAATCCACACCCCTTTTGGTTTCTACATGGCATCGTACCGGAATGCTAAATCGCTTAGTGGTAGGTCTTTGCCAGTAAGGTGGTAACTGGCCGAAGCCTCCCACCAGCCAGACCTAGACCAATTGAGAAAACCTCAATCGGCCCAGCCAGGAATCAAACCCAGGACACCACTGCTAATGTTTTCCTCTCAAAGATTCTATCTAACTTTTAGTATGAAAGATTAATTTTTTTTTTTAATTTCAGACTAAATTGATTATTATGAACAGACCATTATGATGAACCACTGATATTGACTCAGAGACATGAAGATGAGTGCTTTGACAACAAGACTGACTAGCTGAGCCAGCTTAAGAATTATGTGGTGTGTGTGTGTGTGTAATCCCAGGAGCTCTCTATGTCAGCCATCCATCTATATTCTTACTCATTTTTGTTAATTATAAAATAAATTTGATTATTTAGTGTGTAACTTCATTGTACCTATTCCTGTTAGCTGTTAGAAAGATAGCATCTGTAATAATTTATTTACGGTAAAACGTATTTAAAAATAAACTTGCTTTAACATTTAAGTATGGCCAATATGTTGTCAAGTACAGTGGGCAGGGCTGAATCCATGATTGATGACTGATCCATGATGATGACTCGTTTTTCTGATTTAAGAAAATATACTAATCATCAAAACAGTGTCTGTAAGTACTGTACAGGCTGACTGTTTGGATGAGAAGTATATATTTGATTATTTTTAAGCTTTGTGGTTTCAGGGTTTAAAAAATGTCTAACTGAAAGTCTATGTTTACTGTATTTATTATTATTATAATAAATAAACTTAAAAAATCTTTTTTTTATAAACTTCCAACCCCTATTTCACCCTCAGAGGTGTCATTTTCATAATTCTTAGAATACTAGTAGTCAAGATACTGTAATAAAAAGATACAGTTTGTGAGATTGTAGGGGTAAACACTGGACCTACTGAACCAATGTTGAAGATTATTTTACCAATAAAAATCTGCATTTGAGTATTATAGGCCATGTATTCCTTCCCACGGGAACAGGAATTATGTGGGTGAAACTGCAGGGGGTGAACATACACAGGTATTATAAATGTATTTTTTACAACTACACTTTTTTGAATAATTTATTTAATTATTGTAATGGTAAAAAAAGATATTAATAGTAAAATGTTAAACTGAAAGCTTTAGTTTTGGAAAAGACTACAAAAAACAAACTCAGCGAAGTAAGTATTCTTTTATTTTCAAATATCAAAGACCAAATCAAATATCATCAGCATTTCACAATCTATGCAAATATTTTGATAATACACACACATTTATGATTTGACCAGATAACAGGGTCATCAGTACAATGTCCTATCAGCTAAAAGCCTTTGCCATCTTTTCTTCAGCACACCAATATGTTATTCTATTGTATTGCAGGTGCTTTTTGTAATATTGGAGTCTGCAGTTATAGGGCATATTCCAAATATCCTGTAAAGCAAAATTGTTAATATTGAGCATATTATAAAATACACACATCAACATTTAGTCTCAATGTAAGTGTAGTTTGTGTACTAAGATAATATAGCAGACAGACAAGCTTCGCTTTGACTCATTCCCTATTCCTAT